>NW_027466451.1:3247500-3345000 GCF_050575085.1 Anarhichas minor | reverse complement strand
AACCTACACCCACGGAAAAGTTCACAAAAACAATCTCCATTAAAATGAAAATGCATGCATGCAGACTCCAGGCCTGGAAATAACATATCAAGCATCAAAACCACTCCCGCAGTAGTTCCTTAAAGTTTGCTGACGCGTTCTCCTAAAGTCCTATAATCCTGACATGGTCTGACAAACTCACAGTGACAACATACTGTATGTGTGATCTGCTCGATCTCAAGAAAATAAAGAATGTTCATGTTACAGAAGAACATAAAAACAGAATAAAGCAATGATTAAGTCCCTCCCCCTACAAGGGTCATAATAAGAGCAATGGTATTAGAGGAGAAGAGAGGAACCTTTGGTGAAATAAACACTAGATGTACACACATTAATACATGTAAATTCATTTCTACACAAATGCCATAAACCCACAACAGACTGCCACATTTCCCAAGTAGCTCCTAAAACCAGAACAGCATTTATCAAAGAGATGTGCTTTTACTTTGAGATTGAAGTTAATTGTTTTTGATGCCAGGTACGAGGACATTCCTTTAAAGAGAGGCGGAAGATCTGCACCTTTCTTTAATAAAGCAAAATATTTATTACCAGCAATCATATCCAGTCTGACAGAATGTAGCTTGTTTCTCTTGACAAGAGGGACGTCAGATGAGTCGCCTCGTAAGACTATAGCTTTGGTCTCTTGAAAATCTCCAATATTGAACCCCAATCAATAAACAAGGGCAAAGTTAAAACGCTTGTGTGTTTTGAAGGCCATCCATCACATCACATGTTTCTAATGGACTCATTCAGTGAGAGACGGAGGACGCCTCAGTGTTCTCCTGAACTCTCAGACGGTCTTTTGTTCCGGCAGTGGTCAGATTCTTTCATAAACACTTTTAGATGTGTTTTTTAGAAGTAGTATCTTTCTGCTGTTAATCGTGTCTCACGCTGTTCATGGTGTTATTTATTCATTGTACTGTATTCTCTGTTTGGTGTGTGTAATGTCTATTGTTTGTTGTCTGTATGAGTTGATTCTCTCCACTGGAGATTAATAAAGCTTTCTAACGTCATGTCAATCATTACATGGAAGACATGTGACCTCTGCATTTAACCCTTCCTAAGCATTAAGAGCAATGTGCTGCTGTGAAGCGCCCGGGGAGCAACTGGAGGGTTCAGTGTCTCACTCGAGGACACTTGGACATGTGGACTGTTGAGCAGAGAACTCTTATGGTAAAGGTCGACCTGCACCTAAAGGTTCCCCTATAATTACATTCTCTTTAGACTGAGTACTTTATGTTCAGCTGTGTAACATGTCCGTGCATATGTTTATGTTTGTATGCGTTGGAAAGGATTGACTCAAGACTTTGTGTGTGTGTGTGTGAAAGAGAGGGAGAGTGGGAAACAGTAGTGTGTATTGTGTGTGTGGCCTGCCCTCCCTACATCTCTAATCCCTGTGATAGATGGCAGATCATGAAGAGCCCTCTTGCTGGACCAGCCGGCTCCACTTCACCATGTCTGATGGTGAAACATTCTCCTCAACTTATCATTCCCATCATTTACGTAAGAACCCTCGTTCTTCTTTCCTTTCCTTCCTCCCTTCCATCCATCCGTCCATGTGTTTGAGATAATTGATGCTTTTCTTATGTAAAAGAGTAAAACAGGAATGAATCCTACGTGACTAATTCCATTTGGACCTAATTCTCTCATCTCTGTTTCCCGAGAGAGGAGAACACAAAGTGAGTTTGTTGAACATCTTAAGTCTAATCCACAACACGTTTCAGCAAAGCCCAGTTTGGAACTCATTTATCAACCAATTAACTCTTTCAGTGAGATGTTTCACTTCACAGCATCCACTTTGTTTACAATGAAGTCAGTCACATGTGAAATGACATAAACCTTCAAATAGACTGCATTGACTGAGTAAAATGTAACTTATTTTTTGCCAACTTTGAAATAATACAATTTAGACTATAATATAAATCATAGCATTGTTAAATGATCGAGGAGACTCGCCTATACACATTATCATAAAGGACAATAAGAAGAACAATTTAGAGGTCTTATCTCAAGATAGATTTTCTATTGAAATAATATCTGTAATTATGACATAGCATTTACAATCCAGACCTTGTAATAATGAGACACGGTTAATATGGTTATGAATCATCCTTATTTGAGAAGACATGATGATGATTTCATTTGCTTTTATTTCCTCTTTGGTTTGAGACGAAGCGCTCGACCATGTTGTAGGAATAGTCTTATAGGTATAGGATGACCCTCCGTAATGCTAGAGCAGCCTATGACTCATCATTAATAGAGAACAATAAGAACAAGCCCAGGTTTCTCTTCAGCACTGTAGCCAGGCTGACAGAGAGTCACAGCTCTGTTGAGCCGTGTATTCCTACAGACCTCAGTAGCATCTTTGTGACAATTTATCCTTAGAAACTGCTATAAACCCTGATATGTATTTAGACTGCTTTTCTCCTTTCGACTGATGGAGGGGCCATGCAAGGTACCACCTGCCCATCAGGACATTCATACCCATTCATACACTGAAGGAACAGCCTGCGGGAGCAACTTGGGGTTAAGTCTCTTGCCCAAGGACACATGAATATGGACCAGTGGAGCCGGGGATCAAACCGCCGATCCTCTGATTGAAGGAGGACTCTGCTCTACCACTGAGCCACAGTCGCATTCTCCAGTTTCTCTTTCTTCATCCTCCATCTCTCTTTTCTGTTCTTGAATGTGCAGTAGTGACGGAGCCTCTCCCAGCTTTTTAAAAGACTGTTTTGTAAAAGTACACTTATTTATTACTTTAATTAGTTAATTACACAGTTATTTGTGGGTTATCAACTGTTATGTTACAAGGTTTTAAGCATGAGTGAGATGGGTATGCCGTTAATATGTTCTCCTGTCAATGCACCTCGACGTTTTCATGGTCGCAGTGCTGTGGCTTCATGGCTATTCTCCAGTATGGTGGCATATTAAAATGAATATCGCATGGGAAATGAATACCAGATACTGGAAGAAACATTATAATGCCCAGCACTACTTCAAACTATGACGCGCTATGTCCCCTTCTGGCATCAGTTTTGCACGTTTTGCAAGTGTCAACAGTAAGTTAGGTTGAGGCAACACAACCACTTGGTTAGGTTTAGGAAAAGCGAATGGTTGAAGAGGACGAGTCAATGTCAACCTTTGCTTTTAGTTTTGCACGTACCACAGACAGAAGTCTCCAGGACAAAAATCCTGTCTGTGGACCCCGCCCACTCGGTGCGGACTATCTCGCACTTAATACTACGTCAGCTGCTCTGAGCACTGAGTGTGATAAGGATGCGGGTGTGTTTACATTGGACTTGAACAGGAGGCTTGTTTGGGATGAACCGGACCCACAGACCTGCGCGTTGTGATCGCCTTCTTGCTCTTGGTAAGTCATTTTGTCAGACCTACTCTGGAAACTTGACTGCATAACGAGACCCCGCAGTCTTGAAATGCTTGATGTGAACCAACTTGCTGATATCAAGCTGAACAGTTATTGGGAGTTTTTAACACGTGCTGTTGATGACACCTTCCAATTGGCTCAGCAAGAGATTCACATCAAGACTTCCAATATCATTTGTAATCATTATTTTACAATGAACATGCACTTCTATGTATTTTATACTGTACTTGCACAGCTTACCGGGTTCATACTTTTTTGTATCTTAGCGTATACACACTGTTCATACTGTTCACAGGCTACTGTATTCATACCATACGCTTTATTCCCCTTCCATTTCTGTTGTAGATTCTGTACATTACCCGGCTGCACTTTCCTGCTTGTTTGCTCTCCTGGTTAGATGCTAAACTGCATCCGTGTGCCAGTTCCTGTACTCTATGCAATCACATTAAGCTTTTATTTAATCTTAAGCAGTGACGGATGTATTAGTATTCGTAGAGCCTTTTACAGGCAGTATTCAACACCCTGTATTGGTTTGTTTTAAAATGAACAGACCCTCCAGTCACATTCATTCGTAGTGTTTTCCATTGTTTCCATCACTGCTGCTGTTGGCTACTATTTCACTTGATTTTAGTTTTAAGTCGAGGCAACTGAAGTCAAACCAACTGCAAGCTGCTCTGTTCTGCCTCCCCCAGCTGCATTCGGCTACTCTCGTGTACTTTTGAGGCCGCTGCTCATCTCAAACAAGCCTACATGCCGAGGAGCAACTGACCAAGCTGCGGTATTTGAAGTGAAAACGGGGTGAGTTTGATGAAGGTTTTTATATTAGGCCACAGAAGCCCTGCTAAGCCACGCAGAGCTCTATACATACACGCTCTGCCACCAGAGTGCCTGGCTGATTATTCCCTTCAAGTGCTGCCGCTGCTGCGGGACTTTGAAGTCCCACATTCATCCATCTCTTTCTCCTCTCACCCTTCTCTATCAGTGTCTAATGCCATAATGATGTAAAGAGGTAGAGGAGGAGGGGATTTAAATTAGAGCACCGTCTTTCTCTCTCATTGTATTTAATGGCTCTTATTGTGAGAGCTGACAGGCCACAAGGGATCCCTCAAGGAGGGATAGGGCCATTCCTTCTGCCACTCTGAAGAAAGGATGATGGGAGAAGTGGATCAGGAAGAGTATAGCCGGTGTAAGGGGAAAGACCAAAGTAGAGTGATGTGAGAGGTAGAAAAAGAGTGCCAGCGATAAGTACCCGGCTCCTTTCTTAGGTTTTAATTAAAACACCCTGAGAAATTCTAAACAAGCCTCGGCTTTCTCTCTCTGAGTTCAGAGCTTAATGTGTTGGAAAACTCGTCTGGACTATAATGTGAGAGGGATGACAGAAGGGCTGAAGAGGAGAGTACTGAAAGCAAATGAGAGGCTGTTTACAGATAAACCTTTTAACATTTCTCGTTAATCAATTAAGTCATTCATGGAAATGAAAAGGCTAATTAACTCCTGGTTAAAAGGCACGGGAGTCTGGTGCAGGAGACGTGGTTGCAGAGTGAAGATGTGCTGAAAAAAACAATATTCTGATTAATCAGTCTTTTAAATTTAGACATAAAGTAGTATAATGTATTGCTTTAATATGAAAGATTAGGGAAAACATTTGAACTATTTACTTCTTTGCACTTATTTCTCATATAAACTATCTTCTTTGATTCTGTTTCCTTTCCTTTTGATCTAGAGCTGGATAAGAAAGGTAGTTTATTGGGCGTGCTCACACACTCTTGATTATCTAATCATGGGTGACGAGTGACACGCAGAAAATACATGTAGCATTTAATTATGTAAATCCATGCTGATATTTCCATCTCAAAACTTCAAAACTATTGCCACGAACTCTCTCTGCACTATTTCTGCCTGTCTCATCTCCACCTGACACAGTGTCGATGGTTCGGTGTGAGCAGCTGCTCCACATGACGTTGTTTCCCTCTTTCTCATTTAAAAAGCCAGAAACTATTAATACTCAAATATTGTTCAATTCAAATGTATTAACAGCTGGACACAATCTGTCTCCTACTTCTTTCTTCTTTCTCAGTGACTTTTGAAACAGGTGTCGATGATGTGACTATATCACGGTCCCCTTTGTCCGGTCTGGGCTACTGAGGAAACCTGGCTCTGTAACCATGCGGACTCCATGAAGAGGACCCACTCCGTATGTAGGTATGCAGCATATCCTCATACAACGGTCATTATGATATCCTCTGAAGAGTTACTCCTCACTTTTGTGTGTGTAAAGCTAGCAACACGTGTCAATTCCCGGTGTTTTCAGCCATATGCGGTCTTTTCAAAATAAACGTTATCACAGGAAACAACACTTAGGTTTAGGCAACAAAACTACTTGGTTAAGTTTAGGAATAGATCGTGAAATACTTAGTTAGGTTTAAGCAACAAAACCACTTAGTTTAGGAAAAGATCATCATTTGGGTTAAAATAAGGATAAAAGTACCATAAAAGTACCACTACTGAAGTATGCAAGTTAAGTGAGATATGAATCAACGTTGACTTATTGTTCACCACGGGGGACTAACAGAGCCTCATGGCTGAAGGATCGCTGTTGTTTGCTCAGAGCAGCTGACGTTGTTTTCAGTGTGAGATCCACACAGGACAGGGACTTGTTAGTCACTTGCAGTCTTGTGAGTCGTTAGTCACTTGATAGTAATGGGAGTCGTTGCTCAGTCGAGTTAATGTCAACCACGCTCTTTTCTTAAACCCAACTAAGTGATTTTGTTGCCTAAACCTAACTTCCTTTGAAGACAGAAGTTTATTTTGAAGAAACACTGCATGTAACAAGTGGAAACTGACACTTCATTCCTGACATGCCCTGACAAACCGACGCTAGAGGGAACCTAGAGGGAACCTAGAGGGAACCTAGAGGGCCATATTCTGAAGTTTAGGAGCACTGACCAAGCTGCGGCATTTGCATTGTTGATGTGGGATATGCAGAGTTTTATGATCATACACACATTTACTTCTCTATTCTGACACACAACGTTTAGGTTGAAGAGTTGCTAATGGTTCAGCCCTGAACAAACAATCTAGCCTGAACTTCACAGCACAAGAGAGGCCAGACTAGAAGACAGCACAGGAAGTACAAATGCAATTGACCACTTCACATTTTCTACCAATAGGTAGTGCACCGTTGCATGCTGGGGAGGCATTGACTGAACACCGTCGTCAGTGTTAATTAAACAGTCACAGACAAGTGGATGCAAGTTCTTAGTTCACTATTATTAGTGTTCACAAATGTGATTTGGAAGCTAAATTCTGCAGGAAGGGATTTACCATGGCAACAAATCATTTTATTTTTGGGGGATTTTTGTCTTTAGTCTTAAATCCGCATCTGACAAATCTATTTCCACCTCAAGCATATAAGTGGTTTAGTTATGTATACTGCAACCTTGAGCAGGTGGAGCAAAATGAAAGACTATAGCTTCATATTTAGATCAATTCTTTATTGTAATTAATAAAGGAAGCTGACTGGCAGCAGCTCTGTTATTCTATCTGTATGCTTCCCTTGTTCCTATAAAACAATCTGATCAGAATATGTTCTACATCAGTTTGTGGGCTTTCCTCTTTACTGGTTAATGTAATCAAAGGAAGAACAGCGAACAATACTCGTTTGACTTAAAAACAATACTAAAATGGAACAATTTTGGATGGAGTATTTGCATTATGTCAGTGTATATTCCTGCAAGTACTTTGAAGCTATTGCATTTGTTATCTTCAATATCTTTACCTTTATGTACTCCAATCAGCTGTAATATTCATCCAATTATCCAACGGATTTTTAAAGGTTCATTAAATCGTATTCTTTTATTGCACATTGACTCTGTTCTTTTCTTTCTTTTCTTCTGTCCAGTATCTCCCGGTCGCTCTCTGTGTGACTGCGCTGCTCACTTCCCTGGAAAATGTGGTGAGAAGGGAAGTTAGTGGGAGAGGGTAGCAGTTGGATTTAAGTATCCCAGCTCCTTTCAGTCAGAGAGGGAGACTCTATAAAAGAGGCAGTGAGGCATGCAGGGAGGGATCTGCTGGCTTCTTCTACCTGAGAGGAAACACAGGACAGACACACACACCAATGGGCTGTCAAGTGCAGCTGAGAGAGGCTGTGAGCGGGGCAATGACAATGGGCCCCTGGGGACACAGGGTGACCCCTCGGAGTCTATAATTCCGAAAGGGGTTAGTCTATCATTCACAAACTCTCTGAACAGATTCACAGGGGCAAGACAGGCAGTTCATTATTGCGGAGGAAAGAGGAGGGAGGAGAGGGGAGATGTAGGAGGTTGCCTGAGAGGCGAGGCAGAAGAGGAAAGAGAAGGAAAAGAGATGATGAAAATAGATTTCCATAGCGAATTAAAACAACACAAATATGCTTTAAAGTAAAACCAAGGAGCTGATTGTTGATTTTAGAAAAAAGCAGGGGGAAGACACACAGCCCTCTCTACATCAATGAAGCTGAGGTGGAGCAAGTGAACAGTTTGAAGATCCTGGGAATCAGCATCACAAACAACCCGACATGGTCCTCACACATCTTCATCCTAGTGAATAAAGCTCATAAACGGCTGTATTTCTTAAGGCAACTTGTGCTTTATTCGTCTCGTCAGCTCATTCTTTCACGTAATTATTTTACTGCATAAGTGTGCCTGTCTTGTCCGCATTTGGGTCCTTCCCCTGCTGCCTGCCCTCCTGATCGTGGACAAACCAGACAGACATGGACCCAGCGGCCATTCTTTTTGAGAAGGAACTGTAAACCCTGGTTCTAAGAATGGAGATGCTGCTTTGCACATGGCATGCAGAGAGGTGAGTTAAAAGCCGTGGCTGAGATTTTGAGCCTTTTGTAAGGAGTGAGAGAACTCAGAGAGCCTCCACTATTTATTCATTTTTAGTTCAGTCTCGCAACAGATTTATTCACCCAATTTTAAATTACTTATAGCAAAAATTGCAATAACAAACTTTTCATTCCAGGCTTTTTGAGCCTTATTAGGTGGACACACACAAAACACGACTCCAAGTGAATGCTAATGTTGATCTGTGTCTGCTGGTTGTTAGAATTGAGGCAAACTATGGTGGTATTCTGTCAGTTCTGTTTGATGTGTTCTGCCCCCTGATGGCATGTATGTAGATGACGCATCACTTACATGAAACAACACATGGTTTCTGATATGTGTGTGTGTGGTTACACGGTTAGTAAGAGTGTTAGATGATACCACACAGAGCTGTGACTAAAGGAGCAAAATACAGACATTTCACACACACACACACCTACACAGAAACGCACACACACACACACACACACACACACACACACACACACACACACTTACACAGCAGTTTTTCAGCTCATTAGGCAGAGGGTTGCATGTCTAATCATGTTTTGTATGGATGGTGCAGGGTCATTGTGATCTAATTTACCTTTAGTGGTTATTCAGCTGAGCAGAAGAGGGAGGGAAGAGGAGGGAGGAGGGAGGATGGTCCAGATCTGAGGGGAACTTGTGCATAGAAAAACAATTTCTGGATTACACTATTTGGGAAAAGATGACTACACAGTTTATGCTGCAATGTGGACTTGGCCTATGGTTCCTTCTCTCTGTGGCTCTACATAATGGAATTGCTTATTTCATCATTGTGTGTGTTAGCTATTAAAATAGTAAGATGTATTCCTGGAAAATAAAACAATGGAAATTAATTGATTTAATAGAAAGATTTATTTTACCCCAGTAACAACTTATAAATGTCATGTATTATCTAGTCAATCTGAAGCTATCCCAGATTTCTGCAGAAATAAATCCCAAAAACTAAAGCATAATAGTAAATCCATTATCTAAAATAATGATTGATCAATGTATTACCTAAAAATGAATTGTTGAAGTTATAAATACATCTGAATATGCAATTCAATTCAATTCAATTTTATTTGTATAGCTCAATACCACAAATTACAAATGTGCCTCATATGGCTTTACAATCTGTACAACAGCCTCACATTGAAACTGGAAAAAACTCTCCAAAAAAACCTTTAATGGGTAACAAAAGAGAAAAGAAAGAGCAGAGCAACAGAGGAGGATCCTCTCAGGATGGACAGAAGTACAATAGATGTCATGTGTACAGGATGGACATCATAACAGAGTTACAACAACATAGTCAATGCATATGAAAGAAATGATTCATGAAATGAAAGTAGTAACAGCAGCAGTAGCACTAACAATAGCAGCATAATAATAACCACGATCCATGGAAACCTGCACAGACTCCGGGGAAACCAAGTCATATACACGGATTCTTCTGGATCAACTGGAGAGTCTTTAGAGCAATCTGAAAAAGGAATTGCAATAATCTAGTCTAATTCTTCTGCATTGTTGTGAGACAGGATATGTCTGATTTTTGAGGGCATATGTTGATCAAAGATAACTCTGAGACTCTTTACAGTGATGCTGGAGGTCAGGGCACTTCCATCAAGAGTAACTATATCATTAGTGAGACTCTGGAGAAGAAGCCAAGTCTCAATAAGGTACATTAATAGGACATGAATGCATACAACTATCCATCTACCATCTCTCAGCTCTTTACTTTTATTTACTGACTTTTTACTGTCTACTCGTCCTTGTTTAAATGTGTTGCTTATTTGGTACAGTACTTTGAGCTTTGAAGAGTGCTTTTTATTATTAGTACATTTCATCGGATATCTCTCAAGTTCCAGTTGTGGAAAGTTAAATGATCAGTCTCTGACTGATTGCAGGAAATACTCCCCAAACGTTACATTATCGTTACATTATAGACCGTTTCAACAGAGTTGCATTGCCGGGCAACATTTTGGGTCCATGTTGACTTCTTGTCCGGAGCTGTTATTCACACACACTGCAGCTGTTGATGTTTATGTCAGCTACCTACCGTCAGCTAAGTCTGTGTTGACGGACAAACACACATTTACAGGTTCATTTTACCTTAACCTGACCAATAAAACCCCCAAAATAAAATAAAGAGAAGTGATTATAATCAGGGAAATGTGTGTTACTATTCTGTTGTTAAAGATAGGGTGGTTAATGTATTTAAGAAACATTTTGTTGTATTTGTCTCATGTCTCTTAACATTTTGACGGCAATCAATAAATCAAATGCTCTGACAAAAATAAGAACAGAAATCAGGTATCTGTGTCTGTCAAAAGCCAGTAATAATCCCGTCCAATCATTTCATTCGGCCCAAAATCCAATGTTTGGATGAGCTAACTGCGTGCACGCTGCTCGTGTACTCCGACTCTGCCACAAGCTGCTAGCTTAGCAGCAGTGAGTTCCAGCTATAGCCATGGATGTTTACATTCATAATCATCATTTTGAGGGAATGGCTGTCAGTGTTGACCACTTGCTGTTAGCTACTTTCATTGGAAAAGAGTTGGACACACAGGGCGGGGTTTACTGTTTGGATCATTTTTTAAATCTAGCGTACTCTTGCTGATTCCTCCGATGCTACCTGCTCAAGCTTAAGGCCAGGAACATCACACCTGTACCACAGGCTGGATACAAGAAGACAGACTCAGTTAGTCTTGTCTACTCACTCTTCGGTTAGCAACTCTTCAGTAACTCTGAGTTAACTCTTCCTGTTCACCTTCCTGTTGTGCCATCAGGAAAGAGATCCAGAAGTATCAGCTAACCACAGACGTCAACACAGCTTCTTTCCTCTGGCTGTGAGGCTCTTAATTCATCCTCCACCCTCCATATACAATAGCGTATTGTTTGTTTTCTTTACTATATTGCTAATTTGGACTACAAAGTAAATGTTGTTGTGCAACCCTGTTGTTGAAGACAAATAAAAAGCTTGAAAGCTTGTATGTTGTATTGTATGAATAGGGAACATTTTGTTCAAATTGAAACCTATTTCTCCTTGTAAACGAGCGTTACTTTCAAAAGGACAAATGCCATCACAATATGTAGAGGCCAACTGGGCCTAACTTTGGACCCCAGGAGCTGGTTAAATTCCAAGCTGTTCTATGGTGCAGTGACATGTTCACATGGGGGTCCAATGCCTTTGTTCAAGTGTGTTAAATGGGTTAAAGAGTAGTGTCCAGAGGCAGCAGTGTGTGTCCTGCTCACTGTGCCGGGATAAAGACCTCCGTATGATACTGGTCAGTCAGGTCCAGCACCCAGCCAGCAGGGCCGACCACCTGCCAATCAAACAGAGCTCACACAACAATAAGTGGGAGTCAGCCTGAGCCTGCAAACACACACACGCACGCACGCACACATACACACACACACACACACACACGCACACAGACGCATAATCCACTTTCCTCCTATACCTCCACACAACACCCGACCTTCACTGTTCTCATTTTCTTTATTTTTATTTTTTTTATTAGTTTTAAACACCACAGTAACAGTAGGTCTGTATCTCAATGATCTAATACTATATCCTATCATGGTGACACTTTATAATAACTACACACTATGAAGCATTAGTTAAGCATGAGTAAACACTTAATTCATCCTTTATAAAGCATTGTTCCTACATTAACACTCATTAGTATACAATTCATAACAGTTATAAATATTTTATTCTTGATTAATAAGCTCGTCTATTATGTGTTTCATGATTGTGTTTTCATACTTTATAAATGATGGATTCACCATTTGTAAATTAAGTATTAAAGATATTACAAACCAATTATTAAGGAGCTGTAGATGATTAATAACATAATTTATAAAGTGTAAGTAAATGATTAGGAACATATTTAGATGCACATTATTCATCCATTTATATATATATATATATAATGATTTATGATTAGGGACTATGTTAATATATGCTTTATAAACGCATATTAACACTGCAATTCATGATTAATTCAGGTAGATACTAGTCATTAGTACAGTGTTTTGTGTGACCTCATCTAAAGTGAGGACTGTCTATGCCTTATAAAGCATTTATTAATTACATTAATCAGTGCCTCAAAACCCACAAAAGTCTCAGTACATCTGCAGTAGCTTTAATATGCTTGTTTGTATATTATTATTTGTACAACTTGTTTTTATGAAGATTTTAGTTTGGTTTAATATGTGATACGTCCGAAACAAATAAGCGTAGCTGTGTTTCAGCTGCAGGACAGCAGTGAAGGCCCAGGTATAAACAGCACGGCCCGCCACTGCTAAATGGTGAATGGACTGTACTCGTATAGTTCTTTTCTAGTCTTTCCGACTCCTCAAAGCGTTTTAACACTACATGTCATCATTCACACATTGACACCAATTCATACACTGATGAGGGGCTACCATGTAAGGTATCACCGGACAATCAGGACTAACTAACATTCACACCCACTCACACACTGCAGGAACAGCCTGAGTGAGAACTGTGGGGTTAAGTCCTTTGCCCAAGGACACATGGACATGGACTAGCAGAGCCGGGGATTGGAGCGTCGCTCCTTTGATTGAAGGACGACCCGCTCAACCACTGAGTCACAGTAATGGAGTCAAACATGCAGAAATACAAATTTGTAAATATTATATAAAAAGAAGAAACGTTTTGGTGTGGTGCCTCTAGGGTATTTATTTTGGAAAATACCACAGATAAGTCTTCTCGTAAATTCCCAGCATGCTTCTTGCATCTGCTCCATTCCAAAGACTTGCATTAATCTTTTGTCATAACACTTCAACGCTCGTCTGTGCCGGAATTGTGTTTATCTTTACAAACGCTCAGCCAAGTGATTCACGGACAGTCATTCACTCCGACTGCCCTCCCACAATGCAACTCCACTACAAATCAGAGCCACTCAATCATGCCATTCTTTTGATGCTGAATTCTAACCATTCGTAATTCTTCGAGAAGCTTTTGGCACATTTGATTAGGAGATTAGAAAAAGCAGAACATTTTTAGAATAAGAAAATAAGAAAAGCGGCTTTGCAGGGTGTTTACAGATTACAATTGTGTCCGCTGACAGAGGGCAGGGTGTGTGGTCGAGGTCTTCAAGTGCTACTTCACAGTCACAATCACATGTTTGGCAGGATTGGAGCTCTGATCTTCTTGGATCAGTGGACTGACAAATAAGTCTTCTGTGGAGCCACATTTTTAAGCTGGTAAACTCTGTTTTGTGGACTACTAACCTGCATTAAGTTATCAGTCTGTATTATTTCATGTTAAAGGAATTAAAAAAGGCTAGCATGTTAGAACCAGCAGCTAATAACAGAGCTGTATATAGCATCAAACCACCACTTTTTCCAGAATCATCTGGTGAGTCACACCAGCCTTTCCATGACCCAGCAGCACTGGGTCCTGACCCACTGTGTGGTCTGACCAGTTGACCTCAATTTGCACTTCAAATTCACAGCAAAAAAGAGCCGTAGTCTCCACAGCCTTCACAGAAAGTCTGTTTACAAAGAAGGTGTCAACTTTCAAATCCCTTCAATCTGAAATCAGCGTCAGAAAAGACTGTAGAGTTAGTGGGGTAGAGTGAGGATGAGTAGAGAGTGGTCCAACTGATGTTAACTTAAAAGCCTCTGATCAGGAGGGTTCGGTGAGCACAAACACTAATTATTGTCCAGATCTGTTAACATCTTCTTTCGTCCCTCAACAACAAAATTGTTATGCTTTGGGTGGAACAAGTCAGATCCTTTGGAAAAGTACCAACAAAGTAATGTAGAAATACTCCAGCAGTTAATGTCCTGCATTCAAAATCCTACGTAGTAAGTAAAAGTACAGTATTATCATCAATATAAAGTATAAAAAGAAAATGAAATATGGCTTCTGTGACTGATATTATCATACAGGACAATATAAAAATGTTGACTCTGAAGCATCAATACATAAGCAGCATTTCAGTGTTGTAGCTGCTTGAGGTAGAGATCATGTAAACTACTTTATATACAATCTGGTCCAGTGTATCTTAACATAGGGTTGTTAAATCTGAGGGGTCGTGAGATTACTAATGAGAGAAGGAAGAAGAAAGACAAAGTTCTGCTACACAAATTGATATCATTTTTTGGGACTTTATTCTTATTACTTTTTGATAAAATATCGGATCATCTGACTTGTTTGGGTTAATTGATTATTTAAATTAAACAATGTGATGGGAGGTCAAATGGTTGAAGTGCGAACGACTCATAGAATAGTAATGCTACAGCCACACTACTCCGTTTCTACTTGGAAGCAGATTTGTCAAATAGAAACGATCTCCGTCCACACGGCCGTTTCAGCATCATTCTCGAGTTGATCTGCGTCCACACGGCAGCCTTCGAAGACGGACAGCATGTGACCATTAACGTACACTGGGCATGCGCGTGACGGTGTAAACAGGAAGTGGATTGGTTGCTGAGTTTTAAAAAAAATACGACAGAGTAATAAAGTAGTCTTTAATAATGAAAGGTTGTGTTTGATACTTAAGATCTTCCTCTAAAATATTCCTCTATAAACTCAAACAGACACAGTTCGTGGAACGTTTTAGAAGTTTTATTTTTTATTTTTATCTCTCTCTCTCTCTCTCACATCAAATTTACTTTAAAATCAACACTTACACGTAACAGTTTACTGGATTATGGTCCATAAATGTGGTCAACACACGTCTCTCACTCGTTTCCTCGGTGTTGTTGTTGTTGTTCTCACTCGTAGCTCTGCTGGTGGCTTAGCTATCTGTCCTACTGAATAGCATTCACTGCTAACCGTGAGTTCAGACGTCCGCTCCGTAACCTGCTGGTCACTAATCGCTCCATTAACAGCTGCTTCCTCCGTAATAATGCAGACTTTTACTGAACAACAGCTGCTAGTAAAGACAACAAGGTCAGCTACACCTGTAATCAGTTGTCCATGTTAAATTAACCTGGTAGTCGATCGGTAATCAATGTTGTTGTTTGTGAGCTTCCGGGTCACGTGATAAGCGTGTGACGAATCAGGGAAGGACACGTCATGACTGCTAAGAACCAATCAAGTAGTGAATGTTTCTAAACGTATCCGTTTCCGACCGTCCACACGAAAACGCAACCCGGAGTTTTCAAACTTATCCGTCTTCGGGAGCGTTTTCAAACTCCTCTGTTTTCGGCGTTCGAAAACGCCGGCGTAGTGTGGACGCTCAGTGTAAACGTAGCAAAACATATGCGTTTAAAAATGAAACCAAAATGAAACCTGAAAGTCCTGCATTCACAATTAAAGTAAAAGTACTAAAGTATTCATTTCTGAATTTCACCGAGGGATCAATAAAGGTTGATTGTTTTCTCCATAATAATATATAAAAGTGATTTATTTGTTGATTATATTTTGTTCTATTGATCTGAATTTGATGGTCAGCAGAGTGAGTTTTTACAGAGGAGACTCTCCCTCCTACACAGAACACAGAGACACTGAGGAACCAGACCTGGACCACAACCTGGACCCAAAGCCAGGATAAAGAGGTTCAGTGAATGTGGTTCTGAAGGTGTGGAGGAGGATCAGTGTGTCAGAGGAGACTCTGTAGAAGGACAGAGAGCCAGCAGGACAGTCCACATACACTGCTACTCTACCAGAGGGGAGGGAGGAGGAGGAGGAGGAGGAGGAGGAGGAGATGGGTGTTCTCGTCTTATTGTGAAGGGCAGAGTAACCATCATCATCAGAGCACTCCAGACTCCAGGACTGATCGTTCATTCCAAACTCACAGTCTTCACCGTTTCCTCTCCTTCCGATTCCTCTGTAACTCACTGATATTTCAACTCCTCCTCTCCACTCGACCTCCCAGTAACAGCAACCAGTCAGACCAGTTTCACACAGCAGCTGATGACAGGAGTCAAACCTGTCTGGATGATCAGGATATGACTGAACCTCCTTAAACACACGTGTCACCTTCCTGTTGTTGACAGACAGTTTGAGGTTTCTGTTCACTGTGTTTGTGTCGATTGTGAGTTCACAGGCATCTGAAGGAGAGAAGGAGACATGAAATAGCATCAGTTCATCATCAAACACAGCTGATGGGTTTATTTGAGACTTCATGAATCAAAGTGAATACTCACACTTCCTCAGACCAGGTTTCAGCCTCTGATCTCCAGCAGGTTTAACCCTGGAGGAAGAAACAGAGTCAGAATGAAGCTTCATCATCATCACTGATCTTCATCATATATCAAACGTATCTTATAGAAACGTAACGAACCTCAACACAAAATAAATGCAAATTCTATTTATTTACATTTTCTGTCAACCATTTCCCAAAGCAAACCATCATCTCTTTGTTCTTCTCTCTGACAGATTACAGCCACTCAACCTGAAGGAGAGTTAGTGATGAAGACAAACAATACTGTTTATTCTTCTTCTTCAATGTAAAATACAACATTTCTGAGTTTATAAATTAAACAATGGAGGATTAGAGTCTTTTATTGTGTCTATGACTGGAACATAACAGTGATTAATGGATCCTAATCTCTAATAACTTTTAGTCTTAAATGAACAACAAAGTGAATTCCTTTTAATTTCAAAGCTGCATTAATCTGTGCAATGAAACTGAAGAAACAATTTGCATGTTTTTCAATTGATCAACTAATCAATTTGTTTACTAAATCTGTCAACAGAAGACTTTCATGAGCTGAGAACTACTCTGCTCATGTGATAAAGCTGTTAAAGGCAGTTATCTGGGTACTTACAGAGCTTTGTTGGAGGCTTTGGCCGCTGGCACCAGCCTCAGGTTCTTCAGGTCCAACACGTCCAGATGTTTTCCTGATGACAATGAGATGAAGATCAGAGCTGAACACTGAGCAGGAGACAGTTTATCTGTGGAGAGACATCCTGAACTTAAGGACTGTTGGATCTCCTCCACTAGAGAACCATCATTCAGTTCATTCAGACAGTGGAACAGATTGATGCTTTTCTCTGGAGACACATTCTCTCTTCACTAACAGGCCATGTACCACAGTCCTTCAGAGTAGCTGTAATCAAACCTCTTCTTAAGAAGCCCGCTCTCCATCCAGAGGTGTAGAACTATAGACCGATCTCTAACCTTCCCTTCCTCTCTAAGATCTCTCTAAGAAAGCAGTCGTGAGACTTTCTACATAACAATAGTTTATTTGAGGATTTTCAGTCAGGATTTAGAAAGCATCATAGCACAGAGACAGCTCTGGTGAAATAACTAATGACCTTCTGATTGATCAGACAAAGGACTTGTCTCTGTTCTGGTCTTGTTAGACCTTAAAGCTGTGTTTAACACCATTGATCATTACATCCTGTTACAGAGACTAGAACCTTTGATTGGCATTAAAGGAACCGTAGTAAACTGGTTTACGGTGGGCTAACTTTAGTAGCTAACGACTGAGCTTCCATGGTGCAGAGCTGTGCTTCTAATTCACTCAGCCTCGCCTCAAACACAACAAACACACTACACTTATAACATGTACCATTATACCTAAAGGAGGCAGAGGAATAGCTTAACATGTGACACACCGAGAGAGAGAGAGAGAGAGAGAGAGAGAGAGTGAAGCCATCGCTAACTGCTAAGCTAAAGTACGGTAGCTAACGTTAGCAGTACTGGACAACATGTAGAGTCTTGATTTAGCGAGAATTCACCAGAAGAGGTCACTGGCTGCTTGAAACCCACCAACACAAGCAACCTTCACCTCCTCGCTGGCATTGCCCCTGCTGATACTAGACGGGAAGTTGCCAGCTGAGTCGAGAAAACAAAATCTACAAGTGATGAACGCCATCTCCTCCATGGATGTCCCCCTCCGGCCCAACGGCTAAAATCAAGAAGAAGCTTTCTCAGCCATGTCCAGCTCCTCACAAAGTCTCGGGAAGAAACCAGAATCCAACTCTGGATGGAAAAGCTCGAGAATGACCGTCCTCCAACTGTCATGGGAAAACCCCCCACTGAAAACCTTCCCCCTGGCCCAGAAGCACCATGGGCTCAATGGAAAACACTAAACCGCCTCAGAACGATCAAAAGCTGCTCTGGTCAGATGGGGCTACAAGACTGGCCTAACCACCTGTGAATGTGGAGAAGCAGACCACACTATGGAGCACTGCCTTGTCTGCCCTCTACTACCCAACCCTGAGACTCAAAAGACTTTGCAGTGTTCAAATGCAAAGGACTGTGTAAAGAAATGGGAAACTGTCATAAAACCATCACGCTTCAGTGAAACGAAAAGAAGTCACCAGAAGAGGGAGAGAGATTTGAGTGCTTCAACAGAACTAATGAAAGTTTAAATGTAAAACGAATAATTAGCTTCTGTAATGAAGAATATGACACAATTAACTTGGTTAAGCTAAAGCAGCTAAAGTACGCTAACAGAAAAACAGATGCACTGTCAACCGGAAGTGAGACAACACGCCTACCGCAGCACGTCAGCATGCTCTAACCTAAAAATATAAATCCAAAATATCACCAACAAACCCACGAGTGCACCCAGTCAGTGCAACCAATGACAACCGTGGCAACAACCTCCCATTACACAAAAAGTCCCATCCACTCAAAACAATACACAACATTCATAAAACAACTCCTCGACGACAGGAAAGCCTTCCTCAAGGAGAAAGGGACATGTTTCAGATGCTGTTCTTCAATCTCCCACCTCGCCAAAGACTGCAAGTCCTCTGTGAAGTGCTCTGAATGTGACAGCACCTTTCATGATGCAGCCATGCATCCTGGTCCATCAAGGCTCCTTCACCTTCACAAGAGAATGGCGGCGAGGGAGAAGATCATTTTAACGTGGCTGTTGTTAGAACAAGCTGCACAGAAGTTTCTGGTCCAGGTCAGTGGACCTGCTCATGCTCAAAGATCTGCCCCTCAGAAATATACCCCAAGGGTTTCAAGAGCTTGGCTGTCAAAGCCTTTGTAATTCTGGATGATGAGAGCTCATTAGCTGGACCAGAGCTCTTCACACTGTTCAGACTGGAGAGCAAACCATTCTCATTCTACCTCAGAACTTTCTTTGGCATCGTAGAAACATCTGGCAAGAAGACAGAAGGATTCCAGATCGAGTCACTGGACTACAGATTTCTCACCTCTCCCTCACCACTAATTGAACACTAATTAAACACCAAGCACCAGCCTACATCAGCCACATCTCCATCCCATTGCCAGGCCCATCCCAGAACTGGACCCCAGAAGCTGAACTACTCCTGCTACTCAGAAGAGACGTCCTTCGAGCACGGATCTACCTGGGCTGGGTAGTAATAGGAGAGGTGTGCCTGAGTAATGTACATAAGCTGAGAGTCAACACGTTCAAGACCATCATGCTGGACAAAGATTGCTATTACATTTTTCTAAACCCTGAACAAGCTTCATGTACGTCAAGGAGACACAGCAGTATTAACAGACAGGCAAGGGAACTAATAGGATGCTGGGACAGACGGTATTCAATCTAACTGAGCGTGACAACAACCTGGCTCCGTCAGTGAAGACATCGTCTTCTTCGAGATAAAGGACCCAAACATCTACAGAGACCACCTTAACAGTTGGGTTGCCCCACTGTCATTTAAAAAACCACGCCAGTCTTTGCAGAACAACTAAGTGCAGGTAGTCCAATGCTTTGCATCTCTACGATGAGCCTTAAGTGAAACAGAAACGTGAGATGCAGGAACAGTATGTAGCATTCATGGAGAAGATCTTTGCCAACGGACGTGAGGAAGTAGCACCACCACTGAGAGAAGATGAGGAGTGCTGGTATCTCCCAACGTTTGAGTTCCAGCTCGCACAAAACCAAATCAGATCTTTGAATCAAGCTGCCATGACTTTGGTGTCTCCCTCAATGCCTCTTTACAGGTCCTGACCTCAACAAATCCCTCCTTGTTGTCTTTTTACAACTTGTTTCTGTTTTTAATGACACAAGTACAACAACGAAGTTGTTGAGTACCGGAGGAAGGTCGTTTTTTGGCAACGGGCCATCTCCTGCTGTGGCTATCAACGGGCTGCAAAGAGCCATCAGAGAAGGTGCTCAGGAGCATGAGGCCGATACTTTAGAGTTTGTGGAAAGGCTCTTTTATGTTGACCATGGCTCGGTATCCGTATTATCTGAAGCTGTGGCAATCGACCTGTTCCGATGAACGCAGGCATCACTCGCTAAGTCAAACCTCCACTTACAAAAGTTTGCTTCAAACTGTCATGGAGGCCCTCCCGCCTGAACATCTTGTTGGTCATTTTCTTTTAGGAAACTGAATTTAATGCTTCTTTGGAGTCATGATGTCTCTCACAGAGGGTATTTCTGAAAACATTTAGCACACTTTGTTCTCTCAGGGCTTCCATACAAACCAGAGAATACAGCAGCTTTACCTTTGCTCTGACAGGCGGATGTTCCTCTGTTCTCTAAAGTCTCTCCAACATCAGCATGCTCTGTGTGAGAGAAGTTACAGTATGTGTTATTTCATCACTTTGACTTATTACCTATTTCTTATCTTCAAGTTAACCCTGATTGGTAATTAGTTTTTATTCATTTTTCAGGTTTAAAACATGTTTCTGTGTTATGTACTGTAGGTTACATCATTGTGTCTGGGATAGACGATTAGTTGGAGTGTAATCGCTGTGGTACATTGTCAACACAGCTGTAGCTCCACAAACTATTCATCATTTCTAGCTACAATTATTCTTTCATTCAATTATTACACATGGTTCTAAAATGAAGTCCATCCAAACAACAGACCTTAGTCCTGCTCTGGGAGATCACAACCAACACATTCACCTACTCTGTGTCGACCGCGATCAAACATTCACCAGTCATGGAGTCTCAACTGTCTACAGTGTTTTTGACCCCCTGTTGGGGGGGGGGCGGCTCGGGATCAAAACCACTTCAACCAGTACATGTGTGTCCATGTGTACGTCAGAAGTTAGGGCTGAACTTCCTGCTGTAGCTGCAGAAGTGAAAGTGTTTGCTGCAGGTCTGATGATGTTCACTCAAACTCCACAAAATGAAACATTTTAAATAGTTTGTTGGTCATTTTCTTTTAGGGAACTGAATTGAACCCTGACCTCAATACATAAACTCTCTGTCAATAACGTGCAGGATACTACCGCTCTGTTCATTCTCCATCAACGCATCAACCTCATGTGCATAACAGCAGTATTTCATCTCACTGGCTCATAACTCAGCTATGCCTACGAAAGAGAATGCGCCATAATTCCGAGATATCCCACAAAATCACTTCATATGTTATCTACGTAATCATGAACGAGGAAGTATAAAGACCACAAAAGCCCACACAGGGTGAAAGGTGGATGGGTCCAACAAACAGTGACCTTTGACCCAGCAGACCCCGGTTTGTTCCGCCTCTGAAACGAGAAGTAAGCATCTTATAAGTTACGTAACCTGCGTTCTTTACTGTACTTTGAGTACCTAACGAAGTATTTCACCACCTTTTCCTTAAAAGTCGTTCATGATCTTTTCCTAAACTAAGTACTTTCTGTATTACTGTATTCATGTAATGAGCAGAATTTGTACCATCGTATGAGGATACGTTGATCACAGTACATTAATATCTCATTGTCTCAAACCAAGGAGCAAATAAAAGATGACTGAATCAGGTAGCGTCAGCACAATCTGTCCAATAATAACGATACATCACCTGAGCCTTTTCTCATGATTAAGACCCTGTTCCATTACAATAACTGTGTTGCCCATTTGAACTCACTACATGACAAATGACTGAAGTGTGACTGACCTTCTGGTCCTGAGCTGGTGTTTGGCAGACTCTGCAGCAGATCATTCCTGGGTATCTTCTGTAAAACCTTCCTGGTGACCTCTAGAGCTCCATGAAGTTCAAAGGTCTTCACCATCAGATCCACAGTGTCCTGCCTATTTACATTCTCCAGCTTTGACTCTTTGATAGCTTGGTAAGGTTTCATGGTGTCACGATCCTTCAGATACCAGATGAATTCCTTAAATTCATCTTCTGTTAAATCCTTCAGAGTCTTCAAAAGGTCCACTGCCGTCATCGTGGCTCCCTGCTAGAATCTGTCTGTTTCGTCACCTGAAGGAAAAACTGTGTTGGAACCACAGAAACAATGGAAAGTAAAGTAGGAGTCTTTGTTTTTGTGGATACAGGAAGTTAAACACATCCATGTGATCGCTCACAGCTAGTGATGTACTTTATACAGTGATGGGAGGAGAATGGGTCAAACACACACAGGACTTTCAAACAGGGGACTGGTGTTCAAGACCGGTGTTCTTGAGTAGATGGTAAATGGACTGTACTCGTATAGTCTGTTCTAGTCCTCCGACCACTCAAAGTGCTTTAACACTACATGTCATCATTCACCCATTCACATCCATTCATACACGGAGGACAGGTGCCATTAGGACTATCTAACATGCATACACCGTGGGCACAGCTACAGGAGCTATTTGGGGTTAAGTGTCCAAGGACACATCAACATGGACTAGCAGAGCCGGGTATCGAACCACCGATCCTCTGATCGAAGGTCGTCCCTGCTCTACCACTGAGCCACAGTCACCCCTAATTAGTGACCTGTTAACTTATTTAACTTCAGGTACTTTTTTTAAACTCAACCATGATGTTTTTCTAAAACTGTCAAAGTGGTTTTGCTGCATAAATCTAACGTTGTGTTCCAACACTTCTCCGCTGTGGCCACCTAGGCTCTAAAGAAGTAGGTGGGCTGTGGACACTAAAGCCTTTCTACTCGCTCTTGGCACCGGAGCGTGAGCCTCCACAGATGGTGCGTGAGCTCCGAGAACACATAAAGACATTTATGCTCAACGTGATGTTTGTTTCATTATTCTCTGAAACACCAGAGGACGAACAAACAAAATTAACTGTGAAGAATCAAAAGGACAACGAGTGAAACCAACAAAACTCCATAAACCAACGTCCATAATGAAGAGGAGGGATTGTAATGAACTATAAACTCATAATCATGGACTATTTCATCACCTTTATACAAACCCTGTGAAGAAATAAGTATTAAATGTATAATAAAGAAACAAAGGTTGAATATCCTGTAAACTATTTGATTTAGCTGATAAATATATTTACTATAATGTAGATTTTTAACACTTCCTGTTTCTAAAGCTTCTAAAAATGAATTGACCTTCTTTGTAAAATCCTCAGACATGGAAATAGTGTTTTAATCAGTGAACTATTTGTGACAGTCACGTGACTGCGCGGCGCATGGAACAAGTTACAAAAATTCAGAGGTGCACGACCAAGTCCCGTGACCACTTAGAGACCCTTCACGCATGACGCCAGGCCGTAATTACGTCACTTTCTGGTGCCGGCTTCACTACAGCGAGTGTGAATTAAGCTTAACTTCTGGGCGTGTGTTCATTGGGCTCCACCCACTCTACCCATAGAGTCCAATAGAGGGCGGAGCCTGTGTGAGTCAGACTGAAGGTTACGATATTGTAACCCTAGTTCTATAAGCACAGGCTGAGCCTTCTACCAGAGGGGTCCTGTCACTCCTAAGCCCACTGTGAGGTCTGCATGTTTTCCGCTCTGCACTTCCTGAGATTTCCTAAGAAATTATAATAGAAGTGTTTAATGATTCATAATTGGAAGTGTTTAAGAATTCAAAATTAGTCATAATTATAGGAGTGTTTTAGAATTTATAGTTAGAAGTGTTTCTTAGTAGAATTAGTAGCACCTCTTACAGGTGGAGAATAATATGATAGCAAGTACTTGGAGTTTACCATCTATGCTTGTAAAACGTGTGACGTTTTTGCCAAAAGTTGCAAATCCTTATCTTTAATATAGTATGTTTAAGAGTAAGGCGTAGGGATAGATAGAGATTTATAGACAGGCAATTACAGGTCACACCCGTGCGAGGGTCTTCAGCAGTCTGACGCCAGGAGGAGACTGCTGGAGTTAGCCAATAGGAAATAAGATGGACAATATGGGAGGGGTTTTCAAACTGAAGAGGGAGCCAGAGAAAGATTCTGTCTCTTGCTCCTGTTCCACCGTGTGGGTGGTAACGCTATCGGGGTGAGGCGCGGGTCATATTTTATGTAACTAAATAATGTACTTCACTTTGCAATTGTTTTAGCTTCGGTAGTATTAAATGCTTTTGATTATAATTGAAACTGGCTGTCTTTGTGTAAGAGGCTGGATCACATGCGGTTTCCCCACAGTTTAAGAGGCCCTGAATCTAACATCACCTTCATGTTCTTGGATTCCCTGTTAAGTTTCCCTTTGTTCACATTTATTAAAACCTGTTTTCACTCTGCAATCTGGTCATGTCTGCATTTGGGTCCACCACACCACCCCGCGACAGAATGATCTGCCCCAAAATGGATTCAGCAGACCACCGTTTGGTGCGCATTGCCCCACAACTTTATGACCAGTTTGCTGGAACCCGCCAGGCCTTGGGAGGGCCTCGGAGTGTCCAGAAGGCTAACCTTGAGTTGATGGACCGCCTTTTCAACCCTAGAAGGAGACAGAGGAAGAAGAGAGGTCAGTTACCCACTCCCGCTGGGCCGCAGCTTTCCCCCGTTCCCGTCTCCGCCAAACAGCAGCGAGCTTCAGTTCCTGCCGCCTCCGAGAGTCCGAGTCCTGTTCCCCGTCTGATCCCAGGTCTCTAGAGATGAGGCACAGCAAGGCAAGTTTATTTGTATCGCACATTTCAACAACAAGGTAATTCAAAGTGCATCACATAAAACCATTAAAAGCATCAAAACATAAGGCAAAAGAAAAGGAGATTTAAAAACGGTCATTAAAACATTAGAAAGCAGTGTAAGAAATAAAATAGAGTAGTAAAATGCAGAAATGGATTAAAGTCAATTCTTTGCTGGACAGGTAGCCAGTGCAAAGACCTCAGAACTGGAGCGATGTGATCCACCCTCCTGGTCTTAGTGAGGACTCGAGCTGCAGCGTTTTGCTGAAGATAAATGCATGGACAGGTTTTTACACATCCTGTTGAGACATAAGTCCTCTAATCCTTGATATTTTTTATCACAAGGAAATATACAGGAGAACATTCCTGCCCTCTGCAATATCACTTTATAATAAATCACCTCTGGCCAGATCATCCTCCACATAACTACACACTGCTACACTGTTTGCTGGTGGTTGATTTTTGCACTACTGTTTTTCACCTAGTTAGTTAATTTAACACTATTCTATTTCATTGTATATATTGTGCATTTTTTAAATACTTAATATTTTTGGTTACTCTGTTACTTTGCTTACTTGGTATGTCTTGCTGCTGTAACATACAAATTTCCCCCTGGGGATGAATAAAGTACATATCTATCTATCTTTGTTTAATTGAAGAATATTCTGGTCCATCCAGTTGATTTGTTCAGTGCAGTGACCCAGCCCTTGTATGGGATTATAGTCCCCTGGTGACATAGTTATGTAGATTTGTGTGTCGTCTGCATAATTATGATAACACACTTTGTTGTTTTCCATAATCTGAGCTAGTGGAAGCATGTAGATGTTGAAGAGAAGAGGCCCCAGTATTGAACCTTGGGGAACACCACATGTCATTTTAGTCAGCTCTGATGTGTAATTAGCTACAGACAAAGTATTCTCGGTCCTTCAAGTAGGATTCACACCAGTTAAGTGCTGTGCAGAGAGTCCCACCCAGATCTTTAGTCTTTCTAGTACTTTGTCATGGTCGACCGTGTCGAATGCCCTATTCCCCGTCTGATCCCCGGCCTCTAGAGCCCTGTTCCCCGTCTGATCTCCGACCTCTAGAGTTCCGTCTCCCTGATCCCCGGTCTGGGCCCCAGTGTCCCCAGTCCGGTTCCCTTGAGCCTCTGTGTCCCTAATCCGGTTCCCCTGAGCAACTCCGGCGGTCCGGCCGCCCTCCTGAGCACCTTTGTCCGGAGCAACTCTGGCAGTAAGTCCGTCCGCCTGCCTGCCTGTCCCACGGAGCCCTGTTGCCAGCTGGATCCAGAAGTCCCTCCTCCGGACCCCCTCCACCCACCCTTTTTGTCTTGCTTCACCTTGGACATCTGGAATCTGCCCTTGAGCGGGGGGGGGGGGGGGGGGGGCATTTGCTCCTGATTGCAGTTATTCAACTCACCTGCCCAGTCCTCCTAGCTGCCTTCAATCTACTCATCACCCAGCAGTATATCTAGCCCGGTTCCTCATCCACTCGCTGCTAGATAGATCATTGTTGTTTCAACCTGCTCGGTATCCAGGTCCACCACACCACTCCGTGACACACGTACTGTATTTCAGCAGTGAGTCAGCGCAGATTAAAATCAAACTTATTTCCTGGTGATGATAAAATCTGACTCAACATGAAAAGACTCGAAGGCTGAAAAGACTTTGGCCATAAAGTTACATATGACAGAATATGAGTGAATTAATTCAGATACAAAGAGTAAATATCAGTGCTGAAAGAAGTGATCACTGCTCTCATCTACAAGTTTGTGTAACAAATGTCAGCAGAGCTCCTTCGTCAGAGAGTAAAGATACCAGTTAGTCACTCACCTGTTAAAGTCACATCCAGATGAGGTCAAAGAGACTTTCTACCTTCGTCTGCAGACACCGACAGACGCAGCTATCGCGTCCTCACACCTTCAAATCAGGACTTGTGAGTAAGACGTGAGAGCAGAAACCCGTTCCGTGTTGTAGTGCTGCCAGTAAACAGAAGGTCTGTCAGTCAGAGTTCTGATTGGAGAGAATTCACAGCAGCCATCCACACTACTCCGGTGTGGACGGAGATCGTTTCTATTTGAAAAATCTGTTTTCAAATAGAAACGATCTCCGTCCACACCGCGTTTCAAATTGATCTTAATCCACACGCAACCTTCGAAAACGGACATCACGTGACCATTAACGTACACTGGGCATGCGTTTGACGGTGTAAACAGGAAGTGGATTGGTTGCTTAGTTAAACAAAATACGACAGTAATAGTCCAATAATGAAAGGTTGTGTTTGATACTTAAGATCTTCCTCTAAAATATTATAGTTATAGTATAAATTTGTATACAATTGTGATAATTCCAAGGAGACGTCATGGCTGCTAAGAACCAATCAAGTAGCGAACACGGGTGTGGGCGTCATCTTTTCTAAACTTATCCGTTTCCGACCGTCCACACGAAAACGCAACCCCGGAGTTTTCAAACTCCTCCAACCTCGGGAGTGTTTTCAAACTTTTCGGTGCTCTGAAACTCCGGCGTAATGTGGACGCTCAGTGTAAACGTAGCAAAACATATGTGTCTCCAAACGTAAACAGAGTAGTGTGGACATGGCAGGCAGCTTCGGCCTAAAGACGAGGCCAACAGAAGTGGGGACAGGATCCTGTACAACCAGGGGTACTTCTCAAGTCTCTTAATTGTCGTTTCCTCGCTCCTCGATTGAACCGGAAGTTGTTTCTGCGCCGCCATATCGACGGCCGTCCCAAAGCTCTAATGTAGCTCTGAGGAGAGAGGATCGAGGAGGAATCTCTGAGGAGCCATGAGCGAGGAACCACGAGAACAGACTTCCAGGAAGTGTTTTAACGGCCGACACGCCCCCTCGTTCATCAGTCATGTGATTGGACGCTGCAGCCGATCGGACTGATGAGATTTTTTTCAACATGTAAACAGTGAAGACAGATCACAGAATAAACTCAAGCTTTATATTTGATTAGTTTTCTGATTCAACATCTGGTTTAAATAAATGTTCATTGTAGTCTGAACAACAAAAGGACCACAAACAACTTTCTACATTTATTAGAAAGAGTTGTGTTTTCATGATCTGATGTTTCCCTCAATAACTTTTATTATGAATATAATTAAAGTCAGAGAGAGCTGGAGAGACAAAACACTTTTTACATCATTCCTGAGTGTTTGATGAGTTTTATCATTTAAGAGAAACAATAATCATATTCTGGGTTATTTAATAATGACGCCAGTCACAATTTCAAAATGTACAGACGCAAATAATTCATAAATAAGACGATCGCATTCCGCCGTTAGAAATGGATCCTGTGCTTATAAACAGAACACAGTTTGTTAACAGACTACAGAGAGAAACACCTCTACAGTGGTGATTACTGTGTGTCTTTATTAGTTATTAGTATTATTAGTTACTATTATTAAGTACAGTGATCATGTGAACACAAACTTATCAAAAGTCTCTCCAGCTGTTAAAGCCGACTGACAGCTGATCCAGCTGTGATCAGCTGATCCTCCGTCATCAGAAACAGACGTCGCTTCACGTGACACAACTGAGGAAAGGACGTCTCATGTATTTTAAAACATATTTCCTCGTTTCCTCTCTCCTTGCATGGTTTCCTCCATGCATCCCTGGTGGGAGGGACTAAGACGCAAGGAAAGGACGCAAGTGAGGGAAACGGGGATGCAATTAAGAGACTTGAGAAGCACCCCAGGCCAGAAACACACTGACGAGGGAGATCAGGTAGCAAAGAGGAACTACACTGAAAAGCTGTACAGGACATTAATATATAATTCAAAACCCTCAGGAGAGCAGTTTCAGTAGTGTTGCTTATGTGGCGAAAGGTAGACGGGATGTCGTTTACAGTTACGAGGACAGCCAATACTTAGAGCACAACAACGCCACCTTAGGAATTGCACCCAAGGATTCACTTTTTCCCCCACACAGTATCAGGTTTACTAGGACACTCAGGTTCATTATACAAATTAGCAGGAGACGTGGTTCCAATACAAAAAATAATCTTTATTCTATTACAAATTCACAAAATACTAAAAGAGCCATTATACATTTATTTAAAAGAGGACTGCAGCTTACCAGTGGCGAGGTGGGCCAGTGCAGGTGAGGGTACACAACACTCACACAACCACACGTGAGGGTTCTTAACCAGGGGCACACCAAACTACACAGCACACGAAGGGAGACACCAACACCTGGAAGCACCAACCCCACCACCTTGGCTTAGCAGCTCCTACAGGGACAAAGGACACAATTACAAAAAGGCTCTGGTTCTCAGGAAAGAAAATCAAACAAAAGTAAAAAATAAGAAAAAAGACGAAACACCAAAATAGCTCGGGTTGACGGATCAGCCAGGGGGGGGGTGATCAGTAACCCAATTAATAGAAACTTAAAGCCAGAGTGGGCCTTAACATCCCTGGGCAGAATACACGGAATGGCTCAGGCTAAAAAAGATTCTCATTAAAAACAAGGGTGCTGCTGACAGCAAACAGCACAAGACAAGGGCGCAATGCTGACAATAGCAGCGTCAGACCCTGTAGGCGACACAGCGCAGGTCCGGGTAGACGAACCCAGTAGGCCAAAAGCCGCTAGTTGAACACGGCCGTAGGCAAAACACCAGTAAACAAAACAGCAGCGTCCTTGAACGTAAGCAGAGTTAGCTGTAGCCGCTTTCTGGCGGCGTTCCGCTCGAACCCAACCAAAAGTCCCATGTGATACGGGATGACGTAGAATTACTAGAATAATAATTAACACCAAAGTATATAAACTAACAGAATAAAATCACCTTACCGATCAGGCAATATGCGTCGGCTCCAGAAGGGGGGAGGAGGGCATGTAGCGTAGCTACCGGCAGCTATATAAGCAAGACGCGGTCACTAACAGAACACCAGAGTATAATCAACAGGACCTAATTGAGACTCACCGACAGATCCGCAGGTGAGTCACCTGTACAGGACGAGGGGAGCCCCAGAGACAGCCTAACAAATGACAGAAAGCCAATAAACACCAGAACAGCGCTACCGGGAGAAACGGATGTCCGGCGGACGTCCGGCAGACCGGAAGCGGGACACGCGTTTGACGTCAGGAGGGAGCTAAGTGAATCCGCGTCGCATTTATATGATGCCCGCCCACCGTGATTGGCTAGTGTTAGCCTTGTAATTAAAAGGGACACCGAGGCCCTGCGAATGGTGAAAGCTTCTGCTATACTTACGAAACCCAGAATGGAACTTGTCGTACATGTTGTGCCTCTCCAGTGCAGCAGTAAGTTGGTTGTTCACCACTTTCTCTAAGATTTAGGACAGGAAAGGCAGTTCTGATGTGGGCCTTAGTCAGTGGTGTATAGTAACGAAGTAGAAATACTTCGTTACTGTACTTAAGTCGTTTTTTTAGATATCTGTACTTTACTTTACTACTTATATTTCTGTTGACTTTTACTTTTACTTCCCTGAAACCTTCGTTACTCGCTACAAAATCAAATCTATCTTTAGAAACAAAATGAATCATGAGACCAACGTCGGGGACTGTGGTGGAACAGAGACTGCAACAAGCAGGTTTGGCGAATCAGTGGTCCTAGCTTGCAAGTTAAATCATTGGTTAATCACGTTAATGCGCAATTACAAACAAGTGCTCTCAAAGCCGCGGTGTTTAGATTCCCAGTGATGCCCAGGATGCTACATGCTATAGCTAGCGAGACTACATGAGTATAATTCCACTCTACGATGACTGATTTCATGACGGAAGCAGAAATGGAAGCACCTGCTACTCCCGCAACAAACTACGGTGGTGACGAAGACCAACATCCGTGGATCGCTAGCGAGTTAGTGAGCTGAGGAAGTGTTGACAGTTGTGAGATTGTGTTGTGTGGTGGCTAGCTAACTTAACGTTAGCTAGCCACCACACCATAGGATTGACAGGAGCCGTGAGAGCGCAGCATTAGGGGAATCCTTCCCAGCTGTGCGCAAGCTGTGTGTGAAGCTGAACACACCTCTACCTGCCTCAGCGGCCTGTGAAAGGCTGTTTAGCATCGCAGGACTAGTCTTCAGCCCAAGAAGAGCGAGACGGAATTCTCGCAATTTTGAAAACCAACTTCTTTTGAAGATGAACAGGACATTTTTCAGGTTCAGGTAATGACTGGGTTGTTACTTTCGGTGCTGCTTTAGTATCGATCATGTTTTGATATTTGAGTCATTTTGTGGATGATCAGATGGAGTTATGATGGTAACAGTCGCCCAATTGCAGATTCAGCTTGAGCAAAACCTTTGTGTTCAAATCAGGCCCATAGGAGTTCACAAGGCAGGTGTCCTTTCTCACAACACTGACCTGATGCATCAAGTGGATATTTTCTGCTGAACACAATATGATGCATTTGCCCTCTACATCCTCTAGTCGGAATGAGCATACTTATAAACGCACTGTTACAACTCCTTCATAGTGTCATATTGCGACTAGAGGAGAATTATGATGATAAGTTCATAGTAGATGCAAAAGTATACTTATGTACAATATGTTATGTTGAACATTGTTGCTCCTGGATGGATCACAGCCAAACCAATTATGTTCAACACAGCTCCATGTCCTTGGTCCTGGTGCCACAGCACTTAAAATAATAAACTTCATAATTCTCAAAATTCTGACCCTTTGCTTTTTTATTAACAGCATTTACTTGTACTTTTACTTTCAATACTTAAGTACATTTAATATCAGAAAATTACTTTTGATACTTAAGTACAATAAATATCAGATACTTTAAGACTTTTACTCAAGTAGTATTCTAATAGGTGACTTTTACTTTTACTGGAGTAGTTTTCCAGTAAGGTATCTTTACTTTTACTCAAGTATGACTTTTGGGTACTTTATACACCACTGGCCTTAGTTCATAGGCAAAGCAGGATCTCAGTTGGGTTTCTTTAATATGGGCTGGATAGTGGCATGCTTAAAGTAGGACGGGACACTTCCTGTAGACAATGAGGAATTAACAATAGATGTTACATCAGGGCCAATAATTAGCAGAACTTTCTGGAATAGAGAGGTTTGTATTACATCCAGAGGACAAGATGATGGCTTTGTTTTGTTAATTAAGTCCATCAGGTCTTGAAGGCTGATAGGCTGGAAAGAGTCCAGAACAGCAGGAGATTGAGAGGAGCTACATGTAGATGAACAGATCCCAGGCTGAATACCAGACCTAATAGCTACTGTATTACCTTATCAATCAAATAGGTAAGGAACTTGTTCCAATCATCAACAGAACAGCATGGTAATGTAGAGACAGACAGTGAAACAATTCTCTTAATTGTGTCAAACTAAATCTTGGGATTTCTCTTTGAGGAAGAGATTAAGTTGGCAAAATAAGCAGTTCTAGCTTCCTTTACTCCAGCATTAAAAGAAACTCTGAGATATGAGTCTATGAGCGATGCACTTCTAGTTTAGTGGCTTTCCAGAGCCGCTCTGTCCTGCGTCTCAAGCTGCAGACAGCGTCTGTCATCCACGGAGAAGTGTTGTAGGCAGCCCTGGTCCTTTCCTTTAGAGGTGCCACTTCATCCAGCAATGTGGTGCAATGTTCATTAAAGGTGTAGAAGGTGATAAGGGTCAGGACAGTCACAGGCGTATTTGCTTACCGATGTCTCTGGCTAGCTCCGGGGAGAGAGCCCCGGGCAAAGTGACCATGGCTGAGACAGCGGAGGACAGCAACAAGATGTTCTATTGTGGCCACCTGAGCCTCACCCTGTGCGAGTGCTCAGTGAGGTGAGCATAAGCCTGGTCCTGATGAGATGGTGGTGTGGGCTGATGCCTACTGGAGAAAGGGCCTTTTGGGAGCAGCATAAATGCCTGACTTTGTTCCAGGTGGAACTTCAGACATCTTCTTTTCCTTGTCCCCATGGACTCTGGTTATTGTAGCGGGATATCTGTGCTCTTAGTTTTTCCAGGGCTGGAGCTCTGGGAAGGGAGGCCACAGTGGAGGACGTCTGGCTAGCAGCTCCTGCTGGTAGACTTAGTTATGAAATTACCTTTAAGCTAACTCTATGAGTGTTCCTGATCACAGAGTAAAGCTAATGAAATCAATTTAACACTCCAATTCACACACTTCTGTTGAACAACATTGGCACAACTTTGATTTCACAATTACAATATCATTCATAACCAAGCAAAATAATTAAGAGAGCTCATATTTTCACAACAGAAACACACATACAACATAAATTGAATCACTGATGCACAATTAAAATATATTTGTGAAAACAGCAATGCTGGAATTCACTGGCAAACTACATCTCAGTGAGCAGCTTAACTGCAGCACATTACGCAAATTGTGCAAGAGTGCATAAAACACAACAGACTTTCTTTATCCAACTGGTTCTTCCCTAGCTGCAGTGTGCACCAACAACCACCAGAGAGCACCCTCCTGCAGCCACATGACTCTCTGTTCAGAGCACAGGGCTGAAGCCTCAGCAGGAGAGGACGAAAGCAACTCGACTGATGTTTTACATGTATTTCTACGTTTAAAGAGCTGCAGCGGACTGTGGTTGTGATCGCTGGTCTGAACAGCGGGGCTGACAGCATAGGTTATTAAACTTATAAGCATTAACCCAACAGACACACTCGCACACAGTATTTGATGTTTCATAACTACCACGAGTCCTGCTTTCTGCCCTGATGAAGAGACGCAGAAAAGTCGAGAACAAATTATGGACATGAAAAAATGACACAGCTGTTAGATCAGGAGCACATAACTGATATGTTTCAACCCCAGATGGTCTTCCTCGGGTCAAAGTGAAGAAGTGAACACACCTGTATCTAATGGGTCATTAACGATGAAACATCACAGCGTTGTCTCCAAATGAGCCTGAACGAGTCCTCTGATATGAGACATGTTCAGAAAGACGAGAGACGGATTGGTCCACTTCACTGACCTTATTGTCTTCATCTGATTGGACACAGCTGGATGTGATCTGTGTCTGTCTGTGATGGGAACTGGGACTTAGGGTATCTAAACTGTAATGATCAAAGTTTAAGGACACTGTAACATGTTGACAATTGTTCTATTTACTTTGACGTAACAGACACGATTTTCTGATTTGTTTGGCAAATCATAATATAATATAAGAGACAACAAGCAAATCATGTCTAACTTTCTTTATATACAGTACTTAATAGAGCATCAAGTATTGATTTCTTCTTTGTCTTAACCTCAAATAGATAACTGAGGTGACTTGATATTATGTATTAGCTTATACTGTACATCACATTCATCAGTAAAACACACTGACACAGGTCTGTAGCCTTCACATGCTTGCAGCTTGAAGCCTGTAGCTTCATGAATACAGCAGGGATCAAACAGATATGCAGCAGTCTTTGAGTCTTTGCTGTCATTTATTAAACCTTTGGGTAACAGACAAATAACACCAACAGTAAACAGCCGTACACGATATGCACAGTAGGCTGTGCTTCACTGTGTCTCCAGAGTCGCTGCAGTGCCTTGAATAATGTCTCTGATGCTCTGTGTGTCCGCCTGCAGTGCTTGGTTGTGAGGGTCAATCTGTAGAGCAGCTTGGTAGTCTTGTAGGCCTGAGAAAACATGCCACAGGTCGGTTAGCCGACAGCACAGAGCAGGTGGACATGGTCGCCATTCACTTATCATTGTGAAAAGACATGCTTCAGTTATGTATTGTTACTTTACTCTATGTCTTTAAACACAATACAGAAACTGTGTGTATCATTAAAACCAAGACATGAAATTCAAAGGTGTATAGAAACAGTGTCCCTGTTGCCCGTCAGACCTTCTGCATAGAGCTGGAGCTGGCAGAAAGCAGATCCTCGGCGGACATTGACTCTGGCTCTGGCAGCTGCATTGGCAGCAACTGGTGGAGTCAACAGATCAAGCGCCTGCAGAGAAACGTGTGCAGATGTTTATTCCTACTTTACATAATGGCTTAATGCAGCTTTACTGTCACAATGATTCGCCAAGTAAAGTACAAAGAACTCAAGCCGGTAGAAAGTAAATCCGACTGATAACAATAGGGACTGTTAAACATGATCAATCTCAACATGATTACCACTCAACATGTGTCCAATTTGAAGAACTGTATCGGCGGTGCAGAGGCTGCAGTGGTGGAATTATTTAGCCTCTCTCCTTGTACAGTTTCAAGACACCAACATGTGCAGTGCAGCTCTACCTCAATGGACTCTGCTACATGCAGTAGAGTACAGATGACCACAATGTCAAACACCGGGATAGTACCGACCTTAGAGGAGTCCTCGATGGCCTTGTGAAGATGTTTTAACTTCAGATGGCAGGCCGCCCTGTTTGAATACAGAGCTGGGATCTTTCTATTGAGCCTGATAGCCAGGCTGTAGGCGTTCACTGCCCCCAGGTGGTCCCCAGTCACAAAACATTTGCTGAAGGAAAGAGTCAATTTAGTGATCCCGTGGTTCACAAAACCACATGCTGTTAAATAGACGTCACTTACTCCCCTTTGTCCTTTAACCAGTCAGGGTTCCTCTCCTCCTCCTTCAGGTCCTCCAGCTCATCAACGTCTGCGTTCACTGCACGCCTGGCTTCAGCTTGTTTTTTGAGCCACTGTTGGTTAAATTGTAATTCCACTCAAAAAGCATATGGTGCATTCAAGCTTTACATATAACTTTGATGAGAGAAACGTTATTTTCTGGGAATGTTTCATATTTAAAGGCATACTATACAGGAATTGTCGCTTACTGTAACATTTCAATGGTAGAGATAATCAAGGGCGTAGAATTTGGAAGCGATATCCAGCGGATCGTTCCTGGCAACAACTTTGATCAGAACATTTCAGTATAACCACCGTCGTCTAAGTAAAGACACTGTCCTTGTACTGACAGGACATCTGGTGTCTGGTACTGATTCAGGTAGCTTCAGTCTTCACCTCCAATGTGTTCAGAATATGTGGGATATGTTCTGAACATTGAACACATAAAAGCTATTGGAGTCCAGAGGTTAATAAATGCATTGAAATTATTTACTGTATCATTGAAGTGAATAAGTGCCACATGCACATTTAAAGGGACATTGGAAAGCACAGCAGGTCGTCCACTAAACGAAAGACCGGCTCCTCCAGTCCGCGTGTCCAAGTGTCCTTTGGTAAGACACCGAGCCACAAATTGCTCCCAAAGGCTGTGTCATCGGTGTGTGACTGTGTGAATGTTTAGATCCTGCAGGCTGTGTCGTCGGTGTGTGACTGTGTGAATGTGTGAATGTTTAGATCCTGAAGGCAGTGTCGTCGGTGTGTGAATGTTTAGATCCTGAGGGCTGTGTCGTCGGTGTGTGAATGTGTGAATGTTGAGATCCTGAAGGCTGTGTCGTCGGTGTGTGAATGTGTGAATGTTTAGATCCTGAGGGCTGTGTCGTCGGTGTGTGAATGTGTGAATGTTTAGATCCTGAGGGCTGTGTCGTCGGTGTGTGACTGTGTGAATGTGTGAATGTTTAGATCCTGAAGGCAGTGTCGTCGGTGTGTGACTGTGTGAATGTGTGAATGTTTAGATCCTGAAGGCAGTGTCGTCGGTGTGTGAATGTTGAGATCCTGAGGGCTGTGTCGTCGGTGTGTGAATGTGTGAATGTTGAGATCCTGAGGGCTGTGTCGTCGGTGTGTGAATGTGTGAATGTTGAGATCCTGAGGGCTGTGTCGTCGGTGTGTGAATGTGTGAATGTTGAGATCCTGAGGGCAGTGTCGTCGGTGTGTGAATGTTTAGATCCTGAAGGCTGTGTCGTCGGTGTGTGAATGTGTGAATGTTGAGATCCTGAGGGCTGTGTCGTCGGTGTGTGAATGTGTGAATGTTTAGATCCTGAGGGCTGTGTCGTCGGTGTGTGAATGTGTGAATGTTGAGATCCTGAGCGCTGTGTCGTCGGTGTGTGAATGTGTGAATGTTTAGATCCTAAGGGCTGTGTCGTCGGTGTGTGAATGTGTGAATGTTGAGATCCTGAGGGCTGTGTCGTCGGTGTGTGAATGTGTGAATGTTGAGATCCTGAAGGCTGTGTGTGAATGTGTGAATGTTGAGATCCTGAAGGCTGTGTCGTCGGTGTGTGAATGTGTGAATGTTGAGATCCTGAAGGCTGTGTGTGAATGTGTGAATGTTGAGATCCTGAAGGCTGTGTGTGAATGTGTGAATGTTGAGATCCTGAAGGCTGTGTCGTCGGTGTGTGACTGTGTGAATGTGTGAATGTTTAGATGCTGAAGGCAGTGTCGTCGGTGTGTGAATGTGTGAATGTTTAGATCATGAGGGCTGTGTTGTCGGTGTGTGAACGTGTGAATGTGTGAATGTTTAGATCCTGAAGGCAGTGTCATCGGTGTGTGAATGTGTGAATGTTTAGATCCTGAGGGCTGTGTCGTCGGTGTGTGACTGTGTGAATGTGTGAATGTTGAGATCCTGAAGGCTGTGTCGTCGGTGTGTGAATGTGTGAATGTTTAGATCCTGAAGGCTGTGTCGTCGGTGTGTGAATGTGTGAATGTTGAGATCCTGAGGGCTGTGTCGTCGGTGTGTGAATGTGTGAATGTTGAGATCCTGAAGGCTGTGTCGTCGGTGTGTGAATGTGTGAATGTTGAGATCCTGAGGGCTGTGTCGTCGGTGTGTGAATGTGTGAATGTTGAGATCCTGAAGGCTGTGTCGTCGGTGTGTGAATGTGTGAATGTTGAGATCCTGAAGGCTGTGTCGTCGGTGTGTGAATGTGTGAGTGTTGAGATCCTGAAGGCTGTGTTGTCGGTGTGTGAATGTTTGAATGTTGAGATCCTGAGGGCTGTGTTGTCGGTGTGTGAATGTGTGAATGTTGAGATCCTGAAGGCTGTGTCGTCGGTGTGTGACTGTGTGAATGTGTGAATGTTTAGATGCTGAAGGCAGTGTCGTCGGTGTGTGAATGTGTGAATGTTTAGATCATGAGGGCTGTGTTGTCGGTGTGTGACTGTGTGAATGTGTGAATGTTTAGATCCTGAAGGCAGTGTCGTCGGTGTGTGAACGTGTGAATGTGTGAATGTTTAGATCCTGAAGGCAGTGTCATCGGTGTGTGAATGTGTGAATGTTTAGATCCTGAGGGCTGTGTCGTCGGTGTGTGACTGTGTGAATGTGTGAATGTTGAGATCCTGAAGGCTGTGTCGTCGGTGTGTGACTGTGTGAATGTGTGAATGTTTAGATCCTGAAGGCTGTGTCGTCGGTGTGTGAATGTGTGAATGTTGAGATCCTGAGGGCTGTGTCGTCGGTGTGTGAATGTGTGAATGTTGAGATCCTGAAGGCTGTGTCGTCGGTGTGTGAATGTGTGAATGTTGAGATCCTGAGGGCTGTGTCGTCGGTGTGTGAATGTGTGAATGTTGAGATCCTGAAGGCTGTGTCGTCGGTGTGTGAATGTGTGAATGTTGAGATCCTGAAGGCTGTGTCGTCGGTGTGTGAATGTGTGAGTGTTGAGATCCTGAAGGCTGTGTTGTCGGTGTGTGAATGTTTGAATGTTGAGATCCTGAGGGCTGTGTTGTCGGTGTGTGAATGTGTGAATGTTGAGATCCTGAGGGCTGTGTCATCGGTGTGTCAATGTGTGAATGTTGAGATCCTGAAGGTTGTGTCATCGTTGTGTGAATGTTGAGATCCTGAGGGCTGTGTCATCGGTGTGTCAATGTGTGAATGTTGAGATCCTGAAGGTTGTGTCATCGTTGTGTGAATGTTGAGATCCTGAGGGCTGTGTCGTCGGTGTGTGAATGTGTGAATGTTGAGATCCTGAGGGCTGTGTCATCGGTGTGTGAATGTGTGAATGTTGAGATCCTGAGGGCTGTATCGTCGGTGTGTGAATGTGTGAATGTTGAGATCCTGAGGGCTGTCGTCGGTGTGTGAATGTTGAGATCCTGAAGGCTGTGTGTGAATGCCGACACGTTGAGTACAGCACAGAGGAATCTCTACATTATGCTCACTGCTGTTTAACGACGAGGGAAAACCCTGCAAATGACAGAAAGGAGGTCAGAACGTCTCACCTCTTCCTCCTCTGGCACTCTTGATTCCCTGAGGGCTGTTGGAAAAAGTCGCGGAGTGAATGTGACTTGAATGTTTCCAGCGAGTCTCGGAGCAGGCAGGTCCTCTGGTGTTCTCTTGCTCTTTGCTTCACTGTCACCTCTTTGATCTAAATGCAGGAATGTGTTCATTAAAAGTGCAAAAACCAACTAGTGTCGGAGCAGATTGGACCACACAGGGAATGCCTTACCCACTTACCCAGTTTGACAGCTAAACATCCACTTCCCTGCTTCTCTGTCATGGCTCCCCATTTGTTTAGACTGTCTCTGTGCCTGTGGAGCTTGAGTTGTTCTTCTTGCTCTGCGTTTTCTTTCTGTCTCAGTTGCCATGCTGCCAGCTCTGCTGTGGTTCTCTCTCGCTCTTTGTCCTTGATTTTCTGGATACTGTCTCTTTTCTCCTCTTCAAGCTGAGATCAGGTAGAATACACTGTGAACAAGTGCTTCTAGATTCCACAGCAGATTTCCAACGGTCATTGTGGACCCTTGGTGATGTGATTCATAAGTAGATTGTGGTGTCACTGAGTTTGTTACCTTCATCATTTTCTGCAGCGCATACTTCTTCTCTGCATGCTCTTTCTTGGCCTTGGACGTGGACTGTGCAGAGAGCTTCTCCTGGTATTTCAACAGAGCCCTCTCTCTGACCTCCTTCTTTTCTTTATCATCTGAAACATATTAAGTATGTTGGTGGATTCATTTCATGGATGCTATTGGAGACTTCAAATCTGATGATCTCTGGCTAAATATTAATTGACTTCAAATCAGAATGAGAAACATTTATTGCCAAGGACGTTACACATACAAGGAGTTTGACTTGGTGATTGGTGCATAAGAATATACAATGAACAATAATGAGCAATAATCGAGACATAATTTAAAAAATATAAAAATATAAAAATGTACAGTAAAATATGGTAAACAAACAAACAAACAAACAGATAACAGTACGTTAAAACAAGTGTATTATAAAAGTTGAAAGTGCATTTTAATATAGAAAGGGTGTGTAACAGTAGGACATTGTCCTAGGGATGTCAGAGTCAGTCAGTGGGGGTCCCGGCTTTGTTGATGAACCCAACTGCAGAACTGAAGAAACTGTTCTTGTGGTGTGAGGTCTTGGTCCTTGTCTGTCTGTCTGTCTACTTATGTCTGTCTGTCTGACTGTCTGTCTGTCTGTCTGTCTACTTATGTCTGTCTGTCTGTCTGTCTCTCTGTCCGTCTACTTATGTCTGTCTGTCTGACTGTCTGTCTGTCTGTCCGTCTACTTATGTCTGTCTGTCTGTCTGTCTGTCTGTCTCTCTGTCCGTCTACTTATGTCTGTCTGACTGTCTGTCTGTCTCTCTGTCCGTCTACTTATGTCTGTCTGTCTGACTGTCTGTCTGTCTGTCCGTCTACTTATGTCTGTCTGTCTGTCTGTCTGTCTGTCTCTCTGTCCGTCTACTTATGTCTGTCTGACTGTCTGTCTGTCTGTCTGTCTGTCTACTTATGTCTGTCTGTCTGTCTGTCTGTCTGTCTCTCTCTCTGTCTGTCTACTTATGTCCGTCCATCTGTCTGTCTGTGTACCTCTCTGTTTAGACACCCCTTACTAAAATACTTTAAAGATCATAATCAGAAACAGCAGTGTGCATCACTGCATAATGGCAGAATCGTTTAAAGCTCCATTCAGAATATCCAAACAGAATATGCTGTTTCATGACCCCGTATCAAATTCGAAATATTGTCATATTTGGAAAAAATATTATTGTGCATGAAAATGTAGTCAGTGTGTCAGAAAGCTAAATGAAGCCACAGATGCCGGCTCGTCCCTGTGGTCATTTCAGTCTCAAACACATTTCAAACACAGTCTCAAACACATTTGTGAATCGAGCGACGTCAAGAGAGTCTAGAAACCCCCAACAGATAAGTTCACACATGACAGCATCTGTACAACAGTTTGTATATAAATGTAACCACAGCCATATATCTTTTTGATGAAACTCCTTTTATATACATACATTATTAGATTTCTATTACTTTTATTTGAAACAATAATATTTGTGTGTAGATCAGAAACCACTGCTGTATTGTAGGATTGAATGAATACAACCAACACTTGTCTAATGTGGGTTTTATTCATTAGTGTCTAGACCACAATGGGCTGTAAGGCGTCCTAAATGTAAGGCACACTTCATCCAAACTAAAGAAGAGAGCCGATGTATGCTCAAATTATAAGAAACAAAGAAGACGCACCATACAATCTTTTCAAATACTAATGTCAACCCACCAAGCTGTCTGCCCACTTAGCAACAGCTGAGTTGCAGCAGGTACAGCAGTGCCTCGTGGTAGTTCCATTAGCTGTGAGTGCACTTAGCTGTGTTATCACTAGCTGCCCCTAAAGGCCAGTTAAGAGTAGTGAGTGAGGAGTCAGCAGGCAGGCAGTGGCAGCATAACAGGTTATAAAAGGTCTTCTGAGAAAGTGTGAGTCTCTGAAACCACAAGAGGTCCTGGAGCATACGGCCTGAACGGGACATTATGCAGTGTGCTGCAGCAGAAAGGAGGTCGATGGTACGTGAAATGACTACACGGTCAGCTAGATGCTCTTACTTGTAGTCATCATCAGATGCTCCCACACTTTATTGGTCCTCTTTGGCAAACTGAAAACTGCAACTCCGTCTCCAACCTTTGCTGTGCTTCTGTCGTCATCAACGGGTTCAAAGAGGAAGGCTTCGAACAGATATGGTGGGTAATGCACCTGTGCAGAAAATAACGTGGAAAACATGATATACTGTTTGGGGAGAAATACCAAACGTTACACATTATAAAATACAGCCATGAAGTGGCAGACTCCGGCTGTTTGAGAGGCAGGGGCACCAGTCGCATGTGGTGGGGCACCAGTGAAGGTTTTCTAGCATGAAGAGCTGCCTTTATTCCACTGCACCTCGTCGTACAATTCAAGGACACGTCATCATGTTTTCTCCATTTGAGGTCACCTGAGACTGCATCAGGTGAACAAAACAAATCCATCTTTTAATAGAGAATGCAGCTTAGGCTAAGAAGTGAGCCTATGTTTTATGATTGATAATATGAAGTAGGCTACATTTCAGCACTTTCAATATTTCAATAAACTAATGTTAACTTACAGTAGTGGAGGAAATACTCAGATCTCTACTTAAGCAAAAGCAGTTACAGGTGCGGCAGGTAGATCGGCTGTTCGATCCCCAACTCCGACTCCTCCAGTCCACGTCTATGTGTCCAACAGCTCACCATTGGTGTCTGGATGAGTGTGAGTGTGAGTTAGTTTAGTCCTGATGGGCAGGTGGCACCTTGTATGGTAGCCCCATGCCATCAGTGTATGAGTTTGGGCTGTGCAAGATTATCGATATTTGTGACTATTGCAATCTTTTTTTTCCACAATAGTGTATCGATATTCCCAAGCATAGTATCAATGCATTTCAAAAAATAATAATCATATTTTAAACAGATTTAAAATGTCCTTAAAATTCCATCAAATCCCTGTGTGTCCAACGTCCTGTAGATGTCACTTTCTAGTGCTCACTAAGCTAAGAGACATCAGAACATGGCGTCTCAAAAGCATGACGGGTTACATTGCTGTATCACTTGACACCACGCAACATGGTAACACAGCCTACGAGCTCCCATCTACCTCCGCCCGGCCCGAGGAGGTAAGTGAGGCGGTGGTGCATGTCATCTGCAGATATTTGCGTGCGTATGTGGTTGAAATCCCGGGTGTTCTCTTGCTGCACTGGTTTTGTTTGGCGTGTTTGTCTTACTGCTTGTATTATAAGCTTGTCTGAGACTGTGCTGCCTGGTGCTGTTGTCTGCTACGTGTTAGTCTGCTTGTCTTCATGTAATGCTTGTTGTGTGTTGGAAAGGTTTGGACATGTTTTGCTGTCTTTTTAACTTCTGATTTGACTTAATTAAGCCCCTCCCCTTAAGGGACACAGTTGTAAACACAAATGTGTCACTATAACTCTGACTAACTCAAGTCACTATACGTGATAGCAGTTGTGAAGTATTCTGTTTCTACTCAATCTAAAACGACTTACTAAGAACTCCTACTATCTTTAAAACACAGTTTATAATTATACAACAGTTTTTGAGGTACCCATCTCATTTCCCCAATGATTAAGACATATGCGGTGTGATTAAGTGCCAGAGTGCATAAAAGAGCATCAAAATAGAGCTGGTTTACCCAGCACACACACACACACACACACACACACACACACACATGGGCCGGTCTAAACCCCGATGGTCCTCACATCCTGGAAACGCCCCTGTGAGTTACAACACCGTAGAGTACAGAAGCACGACGTGTATTGCTGTCAGCTAGCATGAAAGGTACCAAACCTTACTTCCGGTAACTTTACCTTCAGGTATTCCTCCGTTGACAGGATGTCCACTTTACTCACTCTCGCTCCTTTGAGTGGAACACTGAGACAGACCGTGGAGTCCGTCTGTGTCCACGAGTAGTCTGTTACTAACAGCGGCATCTTCTTCCTCTTCGTGTCCCGCTCCTGTCCGTGGTTGTGGTTCACTAATTGCGCAGAAACACCGATGTAGCCAGCGTCAACAGTAACTCCTGCGACAAGAGGAGAAGAGTCCTGAAGAGACAAATGCAGTGCTGCTGCCTCATGGCGTCCTGTTTCTATGGTGACCAGCATGCTGCCTTCACGTTTGGCGGAAAAATCCGTTTTAATAGTTTCAAATAGGCTAAAGCAGAAGTTCTCAACCTTGTGTAACTTAATAGTAGAGAATGAATCCCAAAGAAGGCAAGGCAAGTTTATTTGTATCTCACATTTCAACAACAAGGTAATTCAAAGTGCTTCACATAAAACCATTGAAAGCATCAAAACATAAGGCAAAAGAAAAGGAGATTTAAAAACAATTAAGAACATTCATTGAAACATTAAAAACAGTCATTAAAACAGTAAAAAGCAGTGTAAGAAATAAAATACAGTAGCACAATGCAGAAATGTATTAATATCCTTAAATGTGGTTCAATTAAAGGCAGCAAACAGAAAAGTCTTCAGTCTTGATTTAAAGGAGCTGAGGGTCTCAGCAGACCTGCAGCTTTCTGGACTTTGTTCCAGATATGTGGAGCAGAAGAACTGAACGCTGCTTCTCCATGTTTAGTTCTGACTCTGGGAACAGAAAGTAGACCGGTCCCAGACGACCTAAGGGGTCGGGATGGTTCATAAGGTAGCAGCAGATCAGAGATGTATTTTGGCCCTAAACCATTCAGTGCTTTATAAACCAACAGCAGGATTTTAAAGTCAATTCTTTGCTGGACAGGAAGCCAGTGCAAAGACCTCAGAACTGGAGTGATGTGATCCACCCTCCTGGTCTTAGTGAGGACTCGAGCTGCAGCGTTCTGAATCAGCTGCAGCTTTCTGACTGACTTTTTACAGAGACCTGTAAACACACCGTTACAGTAGTCCAGTCTGCTGAAGATAAATGCATGGACAAGTTTTTACACATCCTGTTGAGACATAAATCCTCTAATCCTTGATATATTCTTCAGGTGATAGGAGGCATCAAGACAATTTTGTAATAGTTAGGGTTGGCTCAGGTTTATAGTTAGGGCTGGCTCAGGTTTATAGTTAGGGCTGGCTCAGGTTTATAGTTAGGGCTGGCTCAGGTTTATAGTTAGGGCTGGCTCAGGTTTATAGTTAGGGCTGGTTCAGGTTTATAGTTAGGGCTGGCTCAGGTTCATAGTTAGGGCTGGCTCAGGTTTATAGTTAGGGCTGGCTCAGGTTTATAGTTAGGGCTGGCTCAGGTTTATAGTTAGGGCTGGTTCAGGTTTATAGTTAGGGCTGGCTCAGGTTCATAGTTAGGGCTGGTTCAGGTTTATAGTTAGGGCTGGCTCAGGTTCATAGTTAGGGCTGGCTCAGGTTCATAGTTAGGGCTGGTTCAGGTTTATAGTTAGGGCTGGCTCAGGTTTATAGTTAGGGCTGGTTCAGGTTTATAGTTAGGGCTGGCTCAGGTTTATAGTTAGGGCTGGTTCAGGTTTATAGTTAGGGCTGGCTCAGGTTCATAGTTAGGGCTGGCTCAGGTTCATAGTTAGGGCTGGCTCAGGTTCATAGTTAGGGCTGGCTCAGGTTCATAGTTAGGGCTGGCTCAGGTTTATAGTTAGGGCTGGTTCAGGTTTATAGTTAGGGCTGGCTCAGGTTTATAGTTAGGGCTGGCTCAGGTTTAATTACAACTTTGTAATTGTCTTGATGAGGCTGTTCAGGTTGAGGTCTGAATCCATAACTACACCTAGATTTCTGGCTTGGTTTGTGGTTTTTAACATCAGTGATTGAAGCTGAGCGCTGACTTTCAATCGTTCGTCCTTGGTACCAAAAACAATTACTTCTGTTTTATCTTTGTTTAATTGAAGAAAATTCTGTTACATCCAGTTGTTGACTTGTTCAGTGCAGTTACCCAGCCCTTGTATGGGATTATAGTCCCCTGGTGATATAGTTATGTAGATTTGTGTGTCATCTGCATAATTATGATAACACACTTTGTTGTTGAACATGGCGTTCCACCAATTTGGAAGAATCTCGGTTAGTCTGGCGAGACAGTCTGAAGACATATAAGAAGGCCCTCCGTAATGCCAGAGCAGCTTATTACTCATCATTAATAGAGAAACATAAGAACAAGCCCAGGTTTCTCGTCAGCACTGTAGCCAGGCTGACAGAGAGTATTCCTTTAGACCTCAGTAGTAATGACTTTATGAACCTCTTTAATAATGAGATTATAACTATAAGAGAGAACATTAATAATCTCCTCCCTCAACCAGTACCCATCTATCCTCAAATAGAGTAACCATAGAAACAGCTGTAAACCCTGATATATGTTTAGATGGCTTTACTCCCATCGACCTTCATCATGGTTCAGGTTTATAGTTAGGGCCGGCTCAGGTTTATAGTTAGGGCTGGCTCAGGTTTATAGTTAGGGCTGGCTCAGGTTTATAGTTAGGGCTGGCTCAGGGTTATAGTTAGGGCTGGTTCAGGTTCATAGTTAGGGCTGGTTCAGGTTCATAGTTAGGGCTGGCTCAGGTTTATAGTTAGGGCTGGCTCAGGTTTATAGTTAGGGCTGGTTCAGGTTTATAGTTAGGGCTGGCTCAGGTTTATAGTTAGGGCTGGCTCAGGGTTATAGTTAGGGCTGGTTCAGGTTCATAGTTAGGGCTGGTTCAGGTTCATAGTTAGGGCTGGCTCAGGTTTATAGTTAGGGCTGGTTCAGGTTTATAGTTAGGGCTGGCTCAGGTTTATAGTTAGGGCTGGCTCAGGTTTATAGTTAGGGCTGGTTCAGGTTCATAGTTAGGGCTGGTTCAGGTTCATAGTTAGGGCTGGCTCAGGGTTATAGTTAGGGCTGGTTCAGGTTCATAGTTAGGGCTGGTTCAGGTTCATAGTTAGGGCTGGCTCAGGTTTATAGTTAGGGCTGGTTCAGGGTTATAGTTAGGGCTGGTTCAGGTTCATAGTTAGGGCTGGTTCAGGTTCATAGTTAGGGCTGGCTCAGGTTTATAGTTAGGGCTGGTTCAGGTTTATAGTTAGGGCTGGCTCAGGTTTATAGTTAGGGCTGGCTCAGGTTTATAGTTAGGGCTGGCTCAGGGTTATAGTTAGGGCTGGTTCAGGTTTATAGTTAGGGCTGGTTCAGGTTTATAGTTAGGGCTGGCTCAGGGTTATAGTTAGGGCTGGTTCAGGTTCATAGTTAGGGCTGGTTCAGGTTCATAGTTAGGGCTGGCTCAGGTTTATAGTTAGGGCTGGTTCAGGTTTATAGTTAGGGCTGGCTCAGGTTTATAGTTAGGGCTGGCTCAGGTTTATAGTTAGGGCTGGCTCAGGGTTATAGTTAGGGCTGGTTCAGGTTCATAGTTAGGGCTGGCTCAGGTTTATAGTTAGGGCTGGTTCAGGTTTATAGTTAGGGCTGGCTCAGGTTTATAGTTAGGGCTGGCTCAGGTTTATAGTTAGGGCTGGTTCAGGTTTATAGTTAGGGCTGGCTCAGGTTTATAGTTAGGGCTGGTTCAGGTTTATAGTTAGGGCTGGTTCAGGTTTATAGTTAGGGCTGGCTCAGGTTTATAGTTAGGGCTGGTTCAGGTTTATAGTTAGGGCTGGCTCAGGTTTATAGTTAGGGCTGGTTCAGGTTTATAGTTAGGGCTGGCTCAGGTTCATAGTTAGGGCTGGCTCAGGTTTATAGTTAGGGCTGGTTCAGGTTTATAGTTAGGGCTGGTTCAGGTTTATAGTTAGGGCTGGCTCAGGTTTATAGTTAGGGCTGGTTCAGGTTTATAGTTAGGGCTGGTTCAGGTTTATAGTTAGGGCTGGCTCAGGTTTATAGTTAGGGCTGGTTCAGGTTTATAGTTAGGGCTGGCTCAGGTTTATAGTTAGGGCTGGTTCAGGTTTATAGTTAGGGCTGGCTCAGGTTTATAGTTAGGGCTGGCTCAGGTTCATAGTTAGGGCTGGCTCAGGTTTATAGTTAGGGCTGGCTCAGGTTTATAGTTAGGGCTGGCTCAGGTTTATAGTTAGGGCTGGTTCAGGTTTATAGTTAGAACTGGATCAGGTTTATAGTTAGGGCTGACTCAGGCTTATAGTTAGGGCTGGCTCAGATTTATAGTTAGAACTGGTTCAGGTTCATAGTTAGGGCTGGATCAGGTTCATAGTTAGAACTGGATCAGGTTTATAGTTAGGGCTGGCTCAGGTTTGCCTTGGACTAGCCCCTAGATAAGCTGCTATAGGCCTAGACTGCCGGTGGACTTCCTAGGATAGACTGAGCTCCTCTCTCCTCTTCTATTTCTCCTTCTGTATGAATTCATACCTCATTCATGCACATTACTAATTTAGTTTCTTCACCGGAGTCTCTGTGCTTTCTCGCCTCGCAGGTTTCCATGGTTCATGGTTATACCTGGACCCTGTCTCCTGCCGTGGTTCTGTCATACATTGAATGTGTTGTAACTCTGTTATGTTGTTCATTCTGTGCACATGACATCTATCGTACTTCTGTCCATCCTGATAGAGGATCCTCCTCTGTTGCTCTCCCACAGGTATCTCCCTCTTTTCTCCCCGTTAAAGGGTTTTTGGGGAGTTTTTCCTGTTCTGATGTGAGGGTCCTGGGACAGAGGATGTGAGGGTCCTGGGACAGAGGATGTGAGGGTCCTGGGACAGAGGATGTCGTATGTGTACAGATTGTAAAAACCTCTGAGGCAAATTTATGATTCGTGATTTTGGGCTATACAAAAATAAATTGAATTGAATTGAATGTATGTATGTTTGTCATTATTATAATAAGGAGACTGATCACCACAAAACGTCATTTATATGAACCAAAGACTGTTATCTTATCATAAAAGTTATTTGGCTTTTCACTTCATTCTGTGTTGTCAGCAGCCCTAACAGGTAACTAGTGCAGCCTGCATCAAACCGGCATATACAATGTGGCTCTATTGGTGTAAATGTGTGAAGAGCAGGATGCAAACCATATAACAAGATATAATAAAACTATATTTTTAATACATATAATACATCTTTCTGTATCCTTATAAATACTGCCCTTGTTTATATTTTATCTTTGAATGACACATATGATGAAACTATGAACACACTGCATGACAATATTCTTTCATGATTTAAATGAAAATTTTGAGTGAATTGGAAAAATCAAGAATTAATAATAACTTATTGTCACAGCTCTGCCACTCTATCTCTCACTCACCTCATCAGCTCATTCAGTGCACCTCTCCCTTTGTTTTCATCCCTGTCTTACATTGTATACTTTCTTGGCTCGTATATGTGTTTATGTACTTGTCTGCACTTGTTTTGGACTCAATAGAAGAAAGACTCCCTCTGTAGTGACGTGAGTTACTGGTCAGTCAAGATAACGACATGTTGAACATTAACTCTAGACAGCTAACTAGTAGGACACTGACCAAGCGTCAGTATACGACGAGTTGCGAGTGAGAATGCGTTGAAAAAACAAAGCATAACAAAAGGCATTACCAGATGTCCATGTTACACACAGGTAATACATTTAACGACATACACAGACCTGACTGGAGCGATGGGAGAGGTGTGAATGAGGGAGGGACACACTGATCTTTACTTCTGCTGTGTTGTCATTTCATAGGTTTCATTTCTACACGTCTACATCTACAAACACTGTATGTGAAACAACACCTTTGGAACTAGCTTTTCTGAAGGAAGCAAGAGAGAAATACCAATGTAGAAGAAATGGAGGTCAAAACTGCATCAACAGTGACGGTACACTTTCTTCTTGCCTGATTTTTACCTTTTCCATATTATTCTTCATTGTTATTCACAAACTACTCAAAACACATCACTGTTGCATCGGATGACATGTTCTTACATAACCATGAATGCCACTGAAAATAGTCAGCCAATAAAAACAAATAAAGCAAACTCCTACGCAATTAATTTAATGTCTCATTTGGACTGTGACCTAACAATCAAAGTCAGTGATGCTTTTATCAGACCACAGATAAAAAGAACGAGGCCACAGATGGTATCACAATAGCCAAGGTGATTTTTTTATAGACCTTTTTATTGTAACCCTGTCGATTCCAGCTCACTTACTGGATTCTATTGCAAACGCCGGCTTCATATCATGTTTCCTTCACAACTTGTAAAACTATTAAAACCCTCTGAAGCAGTGAACATAGTGTTCTCGGTAGGATGTTAATAATGCATTCTATCTCAAAGGAGAGTGTGAGTCATGGGAGAGAAACCTTTTAACATCTGTCCTTGTGCATTCTTAGCTTTATAGAACGTTGAGAATTTCCACATCTTCCTCACATCTAAGGAAATGCTGCACATGGTAGCGTGTGCATTTATTGTTCCTGAAGGCCTGAACAGTACAATGAACTGCAGATGACCCCGGTGTGCAGGGATGATGATGACATCGACATGTGACTCTGTAGCTTGGTGACTTGATCGACAGACAGACCACATGACTGTAGTCTGGTTTCTTAGCCTGCTTGTTCTCCATTGTTGTAAAGAGAGAGACTGATTATGAAACAGTAGCTTTATGTTGTTGTTGTTGTTATTTCCCTTTCTGAAGCTATTGTATGGTGAAATCAATTAATTTTACTTTAGGAAAACATTTTTTTAACAGCCCCATCAGTCACTTCCTTCTGATTCCTGGACTGGGTGAAGACTTTTGTAATGTTACTGAATGCTCCCACATCAGCGTTATAGGCCAATCTCTATAAGGACCCACAGTGACACTTTTAATATCCTGGAAAGTTATCCTTGATTTTAACTCTTGAAGTCCCAATGTGACACACAGGGAACATCCTGGGGAGGTCATGTGACAGAGAGTTAGTTTAGGTACCCATGCCATCACTTCCTGCCCGGCTGGTCAGCAGATTTGACAGAACTAGCTCATTGCAAAAAGCTTGTTTTTGTTGCTAAAGGTAAGTTTCAACACATTTAACAATTCTACTGCTTTCATAACATGTCCTACAATACATCTAAACTGTTCTAACCATGTTTATCTAACTCATTTTTATACAAAACGTTATGAAAATATTGTTGTGACAGATATGTCACATCGAGTTTTTAACTTATAATTGTCTCAGAAAAAACAATTTGACATATTTGTCACAATAACAAAAATATTAATGAGCTGCTTAATTGATTTAGCTGATTACATTTTTTTTAAATTAAAATATGTTCTGTTGTTGAATTCAAAAGACATTTGGTTAAACGTTATCATTTTGATATTTGTTGTGGAAATGCAAATAAAAAGGCATAACTTTGTTACTAAGAAAAAAAAGGCAAAGTTGATGGATTTTCAAATGAGGAATAGATTTATACGTAAACGCCCATTGTGACATGTAAAAATGTTTTCAGAAGTGTGTTTCATGTGGTCCCTTTAGTCTGTTTTATAACCCGTATCATTGGTTTGGGTTCTTATGGGTTAAACACATTAGCACATTATTAAAGGGACAAAACTACATATTTTGCCTCTTACCTGTAGTGCTATTTATCAATCAGAGAGTTTAGTCATTTTTACATCTTGCACTGTCACGAGCACAAGTCTCTAACCCATGAGCAGATGCACACTTCCGTCTGTGCGGTGATACCGCTGTGCAAGAAAATATGGAGAGCTGCAGATGGATTTCATCTTTCATAAGTCCTCTCCCCTTCCTGTTAGTTGTGAAAGCTTTATAGCTATGTGGCCATAAAGCGACATTCATAAAATGGTAGGATTACGGAAAACTGCCTCTCTGTTAAAGCCTAACTACAGAATGGAACATGAGATAAACACTGGGAGATTACGGAGGATGAAGGGAACGACATTATTATTATAACTATAAGAGAAAATAAAAACAAGACAACCTTTGAGCTAAAAACGACGCAATTATTTATTTGTCATAGAGATCAACAGCCTGTTGCAGCAGCTGATCATACGTTTGACTTGCCTCCTGTTGCTGCCTTCTTGGCCAGGTCATCATTGTAAATGAGAACTGGTTCTCAATTGACTTCTCTGGTTAAATAAAGGTAAACAACTATAATAATAATAGTTGAAAGTCAACACTAACTGCTACATAGCAACTATAACTCCCCACTCTGATCAGTTGCCCCTTCTCTACTTGACCTGTAGGTCGACCGTATTACAAACATCGTAGCAGAAACACCGTTTCCACCTATTTACAGTTTTGGTGCTAAGCTAAGCTAACCGCTGCTGGCTCCAGATACATATTTTACATACAGGCATGAGCGTGGTATTAATTTACTCGTTTAACTCTCGGCTAACTGTATTTCCCAATATGTCAAACTATTGCAGAAAGTGCATTTTAGAAGAACTCCATGAACACATGAAGAGATATTCTAGTTCTTCTTCTGAAAACCTTATCTTTGCTTATACACTTGCATTTCTGAGCTTTTATTTTTAAGAAGTTAAGAGTAAAATTCAGTAATTATCAGTGTCAAGATATCTGACGGAACCAATTTTGTCACGACAAGGTGAGGCTGCTATTTACAATCCCTCTGTCAATGCATCACCTGGTTGAGTGGATGGGAGGGGAGATGCTACCCATGGCTACATATAAAGGTTACACCTTCCACTCTTACATGAACGGTGACAGTGTGGGGCTCCAGTACAGGCAGACAACATGGGGAAAGGCTTCTTTATCAGTAAAGCTGTTGGGATCGTGGCTATCATCCTGTGTGCAGGGGCCGTGGCTGTGATCATTGCTCTATCTGTTGTCTACTCACAGGAAAAGGCAAAAAATAATAATCAGGTCTCGCCAACGGATGCAGGATCAACATCCAACCCCCCTGTCACACCATCCCCGTCCAATGAACCTTGGGACAAGTATCGGCTGCCCAAGAGCCTGGTGCCGGACCACTACAATGTCACCTTGTGGCCACGTCTGACTGTAGATGTGACAACTGGACTCTACATCTTTACTGGTAAGGTTTTTTAACCCATCTCTGATCCTCTGAAGAGAAATCACTTTCTTTATACAAATTAGTCTGTCTAGATTTCCCCTCCTCAGTCAACAAGGATTAAAACCAGTAGGAGTTTGAAGGCATTGCTTTGAGAGGAAAAGGGATGGCAATAAAGACTGATGGACTACTGTCGGCAGGTAGAGCCGGTCGTCTTACATAATCAGAAGATTGGCGGTTTGATCCCCGGCTTTACCAGTGAATGACTAGAATCTGATCTGCAGGTGGCACCTTGTATGTGAGCTATTTATGTAAAGTCCATTAAGTGGTTGGAAGAATATAAAGACACTTATATGAGACCGATATGTCACAGCTTTAAGAGGGTACATGTGAAAGAAAACAAGACACGAAGAAGAAACACACCCTCCGCTTGCTGGATAAGCGTGTAAAGAGGTTTAAACATCCTAAATAATGGTGTTTACATGTACACAGGCTTTACATTTGGGGTTAGACAATATCAACTAGACTCATGACCTTCAAAAGAGATTGAATCAAGGTTGTTTCACACCACTTTTAACAACATATTTAGACCCTGCCTCTCTCAATGTCCACAGTATATATATATACTTACATAGTGTTGCTGTCCTGTAAAAATCAACTTGTCATGAACTGAGAAAAGGCATTCCTGTTTCTAAGCTTTGTGTGTTTCTGTTAGAGGTTTTCAATCGTTTATTTAGCTCAAGAAGTAGAAGAATTGTCTCAACCCAAAAAGGAAACCTTCAAATAAGTCAAAATCAGCATATTTGGAGATGGTTTTCACTGGAAAGTAACAACAGCTTTATTCTGATTTGATATGCGGGGGTCATTGTTGAACTTGGAGGCTGGGACCCCCACAAGTGGTTGCAAGATAGATCTGAGGGGAAGCACAATCAGCAGGATAAGAAAGCGTTAAAAACTTTCCTCTAGGCTTTGTTCTTTCTTTGTAAATTACTGTATATCTTTTACCTCTTTGAGATTTTGGTGCCTTTTCAAATAAAACAACTCATAACCAACTCACTTACATGCAACTAGTGCTGAGGGTTTCCGAGTGGACATGACTTTGTTTTGATGAGTTACAAGGTTGAAAAGGTTGGAAACCACTCTTCAAAGTGACCCAAATTGCACACAAAGATGATATCAAGAAATGAAAGCTTGGATTCTGATTTTCCAATTTCCAACAACTTGAAAGTTTGAATTTGAGTTTTGCTTTTTATTACTGCTGATCACAGTTAACGTTATTTCATGTTGTTTTAGGTGATTCCAGTGTGGAGTTTGAGTGTGCTGAGGAGACTGACCTGATTCTTATCCACTCCAATAAGCTGAACTACACCAAATTGGAGAATGGCCACTTGGCGATGCTCACATCAGTCAATAGTGGGGTCAAAGCTCCCTCAATCGAGTTCTCCTGGCTCCAGAATGTGACTCAGTACCTGGTCCTACAGCTGGATGGTAAACTGAGTAAGGACCACAGGTACCACCTCGTCACACAATTTACCGGAGAGCTGGCTGATGACCTGGGAGGCTTCTACAGAAGTGAATACATGGAGGATGGCATAAAAAAGTATGTATTTGATGTCAGATGATAGACATGACTTGGACAAAAGTGAGACTGAGAAGTTTTGGAACATGCACTAACCAGCAATGACCAATAGTTCTCACGCAGAAGTTCTCACGCAAGACATTGGATTGATCTTTTAGAGGAATAGCCTGTCAAGTATCTGGAGTCATATTAGAACTTACTACATCCATTTACGTTGGGTTCAGACTTCATAATATCAGCCAGCAGTCGTAGAGCGCTGGTGGGATCGGAAATAACAATAGACTTTGTGCGTGACAATCGATTTTTACGGTTTTATCCTGTGTAGTGTGTCAACACATTCTCCCCCCTATGCATCAAATACCGCAGATTGTTCAGTGCTCATACTCTTCAAGCTATGACACTCGGACCACTATTGCGTCAGTTTTGCGCGTTTCAGTGACGGTGTGTCAATACACGCTGGTTACATGTACAGTGTTGTTTCAAAATAAATGTATGTCTTCATGGGAAGTTAGGTTTAGGCAAAAAAACAACTTAGTTAGGTTTAGGGAAAGATCGTGATTGACGTCAACTTCAAGCGACAGAGTCACATGACTAACAACACTAACCACTCAAGTGACTCTGGACTGATGTGACAACATGTCAATGTTTACATATTTACAAGAACAGTGGTCTCCTGGACAAAAGTGCTGTAATTCTTTGATCCATCCTGCAGCTACGTAGGAGGAAAGTTCAGTTTTTTTGTGGGGTTTTTTTCAGGCTTTTCTGAGCATGACAGCCAGCATCATACACAACACTGTTGTTTGTTTGCATTCTTTTTCCTGGAAGTTGGTTGCTAGCACCTCCTTCCCGATGGCATACGCATTGTGAAAGACGAGAAGCTTTGATTGGTCGGGGACCAACGTGTAGTCTGTCATGTCTCTTGGTCGAGTCACAGAAGGAATTGTGACTCTGTAATCAATAATCTGATACAGTGACCATCTTAAAACTAAATATTGTGTCGTCTGAGCCTGCCATGAACTTTCTTTGCTAGCTTAAGCTAAACAACTGCTCTTTTTGACATCTTCTCTCTTTTTAGCTGCATGGCTGTGTACTCACTACTTCACTTGGATTTTGCTTTGCTTCTTTTTTGAGACACAACATGCAACCGCTCGGTTTAATAGTTCAAAAAATGGCTTCAATGCCTTCATTAACTGGCCCTAAAACAGCAGTCTTGATTTTAACATTTATATTTCTACTTGTGTATCTTATAAAACAATACACAATTTGCAAGAAAGAAAGTGTTGGAGCAATGGGAAGTGGATTTTTTCACGTTAAAAAAAAGACAACATGGGGAACACACACACTTATACAAACACACACGTGGAGTCTTTGTACTACTGTAGGCTGAACACATCCTGGGCCTGGCTCTGTGTTTGACACAGGGATTGAATTGACATGCGTTTTATCATCTGGCTCTATGTAAAACTCCACACGAGCATTTCAATCAGGAGAGACAAGTCAGATGAAAAAAAGACAATTTTTAGTTATTAACAAATAATATGTGATGATAAGTCTTGACAGAGTCTTTGGCGCTACAGGGAGATTTGTAATGGAGGGGCGTCTGCTCTGAGCAGCAGCAATACAAATCCCCCAAAAGGAAAAAAGCAGAATATTTCCCCCAAAAGAATGTTTACTTACCAAGCAGGAATGAAATGGGTCACAAATGATCGATGAAAATGGGATAAGCTGCAAAGAGATGAGGCATAACAAGGAGCATGACAGAAACTTGAGGTTAAGAGAATCAGCAATTTACCATGAATGAGAAAACATGAACAAAAGCGCTGCAATGACTAGGTCAGCACTGACCAGAGCGTCTATGATTTCTTTAGCTTAGCCAGCATTGACTTGAGGACAGCAATGCCCTGCTTGCAATGTATAGGCTTTAGCCAGCAATGGCTAATGGCAGGAGTGACCTGAATAGGAACAGTTTGAGCTTAGACTAGAGTACTAGTACTAGTGTACTGGAATGACAGGCATGAAGTTATGTAGATGTGGCTCAGCTGTAAGTCTCAGTTACATCCCACTTTTAATGGATCCTACTTCACTCATAAGACATTGAAGGGATTTAACCAATAGAAGTTAGCTGAATTATATATTAATCAGATCGGATGAGTTATCTATGAATGGAAATAACAGATAAAAAGGAAACAGTGAGCAGCAAAACAGACATTGAGCCAACACACCACCACCAGTTATATGCATGTATTGAGAATGTGAGCAGGCACGATTACGGAAGAATTTAGATGCTTAACGATGCGATAATAGCAGATTCTGATAGCAGGCAACAGAATGAAAGCAGTGGCAGCAACAAAAGCTCAAACACCAGTTATAACATGACTTACGAGGGATTTAAGGCAAACTTAAAGAGGTATGGGCAGAGTCTGAACGATCAATTTATTTACATTTATCGGATAGAGCAGGTCAAGACGGAACTCTATATGAACCCAACATGAGATTCCCCACAATGCTGCTGCTGCAATTAATGCGATACCACATGACAAAATATAGTTACCAGCATGTGAGATCACAAGGACTATGATGCAATGACTTCGGTTACGATAGGTCGAAATGTAATATATAAATAACCTTTAATTAACTAGGAAGACACAGCTCCACGCTGAGGTCTTGCCAAGACAGGGTCAAATAGCAGCATCCAACACAGAATAGGACAACAGTATGAAGCAAATTAGACCATGAAGCAGTGTATGAGGTTGCCTGGAGACCATGATGCATTGACAGTGACCCACTTTCCAGAGTACGACAGATGTGAGGACTTGGCAGAAAGCTGTGAATAGTAGTTATCGAGAACAACGCAAGGAATAACGAATTAATGAATAAGTAGAATACTCCAACAGGAGGCCATCTTGCGATAGAATTACAACGACAAATCAAGCCAGGGTGTAAAATTGGGCTGGGCTAATGGCCCATGCCCCACTTCTTACCCACCTACTCCTGACGGCCTTGATCAGCACATATCTTTGAACTCTGCCTATTTATCTATTTATTTGTTTGCCATTAAGAGGAGAGCGGAGAGTGATATACTGGAGAGGAAAGGGGAGCGAAAGAGGGGATGACATTCATCCAAGGGCCCTGATTTGATTTCAACCAGGGCTGCTGATGTAAGACTTAGCCTTTGTGCATGGGGTGCTCTACCATGTGAGCCATCTGGGCGACAGAGCTTCAAGCTGCGCGGGGATAAACCCTTGGTATTGGCAGCAGGGTTCCTCGGAAGTTAAGGGAATTCTTGTCCTTACGAACGGCACAATGACGACGTAAACGGGGAAAGAACGGGGGATAGAAGTTATGAGCTCTCAGTGTCGAGTTTTGGATGAAAATTCATACGTAGGTGGGACTTCATGTCCCACGGGGGTTGGTGTGAATCTTAACTCAAATCAGGCTGCTGACTATCCTGTAGGCATATGTAGGTCCCTTTGTTCAGACCACATGGTCCCAACAGTAGTAAAGGTAGAGAGACAATCATATTTAAAAAGAGACAGCAGCAAGATGATAGGCTAACGATTTAATTGTTTCGTTGTGCTATTGGATAGAGGAGACCAGCTGATCTAAACAGCTGATATCATAATTGACAGCCCCGAAATTATGAGTGAGCATGAGCGAGAAGTGAATGGCAGATGTATGAGAAATAAACTATACTCTTGCATGCCTAAGCCCGTAGTTTTCCTGACTGAATTTAGGCTGGAGCGTCATTTGGATGTTGGTTTGTTTCTTTAAACATCAAATTTCATTTGTTCATCTCCTGTCAGGGTTGTTGCTACTACTCAGATGCAGCCAACAGATGCCAGGAAGGCTTTCCCCTGTTTTGACGAGCCAGCTATGAAAGCTATTTTCTACATCACGTTGATCCACGACAATGGAACTGTAGCCTTGTCCAATGGCGAAGTGAAAGGTAAGTTACACTGCAATAGTTTTTGGACAGGATTGTTTTAACAACTTCTGACAATATCAATGGAATATATGAGAAGGACAACGCTGGTCCTTTTGTTTGTGGATGTAACATAATTCTTAGGGTGGTCTAAGACTGTGGACAGCAGGGTGTGTTAGAGTGACATGTTATAGGAAAAAAGAAATTCTAACTAAGTTAAAGTGATTAAAAATGAATAAAGTAATAAACATGTTGGCCTATTCAATTTAATTTCTCTACTACAGACTCAAGCAATTTCTCCATTGAGGGTCACTATGTGCAGAAGACAATTTTTGAGCCAACTGAGAAAATGTCCACCTACCTGTTGGCGTTCATTGTCAGTGACTTTGCCTTCATCAATAATACCATTGATGGAGTTTTGGTAAGTGACTTTAACTTTGAATTTTACCTAATTGATCATGTTCTGCGTGATCTGCACAATACCACAACAATATTGTGTTAGAATATTTTTCCTGGACTGGTTATCAATTTAAAATGTTTGTTCTTAATAGACCACCAATATTCCAGATGTTGCAAAGATATTTTTTATGAAACTGGAAGATAAATTGTATTTGTTGCACCCTAATAGTTGGTCTCCATTAATTAGTAACATGAGCAGTGTAATATCCCGATAATTGCAGCAACTCTCCAGCCCACCTTTTTAAAAATGGGAACCACACCCCCAGTCTGCTACTCGACAGGCACTGTACCAGATCTCCATGTGACAATGAAGGGGCTTTTCAGCCAAAAGAGCGTAACAATGTCCAGAGCATTCAGCATTTCAGGTTCAAAGCTCTGGACATTATTGTTTGGGGTCAGGAGTTCCTCAAAGTGCTTTCCAAAGCCCAAAAATGTCCCCTGTCCGGGTCCACAGTTCTCCCATTCTGAGTCGGCTTATGGTTTGCCAGAATTTCCATGAGGCCAACCAAAAGTCCTTCCCCATATTCTCCCCAGACTCCTCCCACACCCGGATTTTTGCTTTGGCCATTGCTGCAGTTGCAGACTGAGACTGGGTAATATGTTTTATTGTGTGTATTATGTGATGTGGTTTTAGATTCGCATCTTCGCCAGGAAGCCTGCTATTGCTGCTGGTCAAGGAGAGTATGCCCTTAACAAAACTGGACCCATCCTTAAGTTCTTTGAGAAGTATTACAATACCAGCTACCCTCTGCCAAAGTCCGGTATGTCCACCACACATGATGATATCAGGCAATGATCAATATCCTCTTTTTTCATGTAACTTTGTTAAATGTATGCTATCAAATTTGTTTCCTGGACCCTTTTTAGTTTTTGCTGTACGCACAGTACACCTACCAAGGTATTCAGTAATGTGACATCTAATCCAAATATGATTTAACTGTACCACTTCCTCAGTGGTCAGTAGTTATTGCAATCATGTTCAGTATCATTGTGTGCGTTTTTGTGGTCAACCTCAAAACGCTCTTTTTGTAGCCATTGGCTGCCACTTCCAATAAAACAGCAGTGCCAGTCATTCCGAACACCATATAAAATGCTATCGCTTCATCTGTTCTTTTGTCATCGATGCAAGACGTATGTGCTTATTTCAAGGGTTGATTTTGCCCTTCAGTTTTGACATTGAAGACAGGGCTTTGGCAAGAAGATCTGAGAAGATTACATACAGTATCAATTATTAAGAGATATAACTTGATAACTTGAATGTTATACAGTCTTTTCTTTTGTCATCCAATCTTTGTTGTCCAACTCATACAGTAAATTCCCTAATTTTGTTACATTGTTACACATTTCTAATTCTGGGAAATCCTCCCTCCAGATCACATGTTTAAACACTGGGGCAGTTAGAACTTACTTAGTCAACTTAAAAGCATTAACTCCACAGGTAGTCAACCACTAATAATATCTTGTATAATGCAGATCAGATAGCTCTACCAGACTTTAATGCTGGAGCCATGGAGAACTGGGGTCTGATCACATACAGAGAGACAGCACTGCTCTACGATGAAGCGTACTCCTCCAACTCCAACAAGCAAAGGATTGCGACCATCATCGCTCATGAACTGGCTCACATGGTTTGCATTTAACACTGGAAACTGTATCACTTCACAATGTCTATTGAATCTTGCACAACAGATCCAGTTCTTGACAAATTGATTCTCAATTAGCAAAATAGCTGAAGCTGAATTCAGAAAAGGCAAGCTATAAAGGAATTACAACCAGCACTGCGATCCACCATTCGTTGGAATGATTTTCTTCAAACGTGGCATGAGAACATCCCAATCAAATAGTCAGTAACTCTGATTAAGTAAGCCAACTCACCAGACAAGTTTTCAAAACTTCATTTTTTGGATTATAGTGACTCAGTCCAACTCACAAGTCTACAGGTCTGGGAACTCATGTCTTATTTATTTCCAGTTCTTTCTTGGCATAGCATTCACACCTTTTCTCTTTGCTGTCCCTTTAGTGGTTTGGTAATCTGGTGACCCTGAGGTGGTGGAATGACTTGTGGCTGAATGAAGGCTTTGCATCCTATGTTGAGTACCTGGGAGCACACGAGGCTGAACCCGACTGGAATGTGGTAAGAATTTCCTTCCCACCTCATGGCCTCAAGAATGTTGACATTGATCGGTGGAGTCTTGGCCTTACTGTCTTATTTGTCTCATAATAGAAAGACCTCATCGTGCTCAGTGACGTCCACAGGGTGTTTGCCGTCGATGCTCTGGCCTCTTCTCACCCCCTGTCCTCCAGAGAAGAGGACATCCAGAAACCTGCACAGATCAGTGAGCTGTTCGATGCTATCTCATACAGCAAGGTAACCTCATACATGCAAGCCTTAACAGAACACTTTGTCCATCTCTGATCCTAACATCAAACCATTTAGGTTATGCATTTAATTCATCTCATAGATAAATCTATCTTTCAATGATGTTTAAAAGCATTTGAAATGTGTTTGCTCATTCTCAGGGAGCATCTGTTCTGAGGATGTTGTCGGACTTCCTAACTGAAGAAGTCTTCACAATGGGACTACGGGTATTGACTTCATGGAGACGTACAATCCAATATTTACCTGAAAAAATCCCTCATGCTACTGTGAAGCGTATTCCCCTTTTGTTTGACACAGTAAAGAATCTGTTCTGTATGCACCCTTGACAGGGTTTGAGTAGACATGGTCTTGACAAATACATTTCTTATTAGAAACATGGTAGTGTGCATCTGATAACTTTGAAAAAATCTGAAAAAGCAAGTTATTACAGAATTTCAACCACCACGGTCCAGCCCAGTCAGTGGGGGGATGTTCTTCAAACGTGGCTTGAAAACATAACCATCAATCTGTCAGTAATTGTAATTCAGTCAAACAACTCGCCTCAAAAGGGTTATTGTCTGAATGAAAATATATATAATTTGAAATGCTGTGTGAGCAGCAAAGCTTTCAGTCAGAAACGACGCCAAAGTAAAAATAACACATTTTTCTGTCCAACCTGCAGACCTACCTGGGTGAATTTGCGTTTGGGAATGCAGTCTACACAGACCTATTGAATCATCTGCAGATGGTATGTTCATCTCTATGGACTATCAAGTTTTGAATATTAAGCTAATGTGTTAACCAAAAGGATAAGTACCTGCAAACCTTCTGCTGGCTGTTACTTAATTTCTTCTTGTTTGTCTGCTTCCACAGGCTGTTATTGCTAATGGCACTGACCTTCCTGACTCTGTCCCAAATATCATGAGCACATGGATCCTGCAGATGGGCTTTCCTGTGGTTACCATAAATACCACGACTGGGGTTGTGTCCCAGCAGCACTTTCTCTTGGATCCAGACTCGGAAGTCACTGCTGTATCTCCCTTCAAGTATGTACACACTTTCTTCCATACTTCCCTTCCACTTGACCAATGAATTAGGTATTTCTTGTCTTTTTCTTGCTGCTATATACCGTTACATCTACAGTATAGGACAAATCAATTTGCTATACTGTGATGCTACTCCTGCTTATATTACTAAACTAGTATTACCACTACATTTATAGGAGTACTACTATCTTCAATACTATTATAAATTATAGTATTGTCACAAAAAATGATGTAACTAAGACTTTTTTTCTACTCATAAATTAATAATAATTTTTCATTTTAATATCATTATGATAAAAGGTGATAGAGTCCAGTTTTTGAAAGGCAAAGAAGAAAAAAGAAGAATAATCTATATGTAGATGAAATGAAACATTTGTTTGTCCTACAGCTATGAATGGATTGTTCCAATCAAGTGGATGAAAACTGGAATTATCCAGGAACCGCAATGGCTGACGAATAAATCAGGTAAGATGTACAGACACCAACAATAACATGGTGCTTTTGTGCTGACAAATTAATCGATTTCTTCTGACAGTAAGTGGAAAAACAAACATTTTTGGCAATAAATGCAAAGTAAATGCAGGCCTTAGTTAGTTGATGGTCCAGACAAGTCAGATTTAAGGACTTTAGAAACACCATTTTCTCTATTTGACTGATTCAACTATCAGTCAAAATAATGCAATGCAGCCCTAACCCTAGAAACACAACTCTAAGCACCAGACAGAGAATAGGGTGTTGTAAATCCATAAAAAGAACTACCTACATAACCTAACCAAGCCTAAGAAGAAGAACAAACCTTAAACACACAGAAGATGAGAAAAACCCTACGATGAGTGGGTGGGCCAAGTTATTTTTCATGACTGTATTGTATCTATGTATCTAACAAATATGTTTTTTAAATACAGATCCAGAAATAACATTCAAAACAAAGTGTATTATTGACTGTAAGGTGCAGCAATATACTCGCTATATAGCTTTTAATCTAAAACAGCCTGTTGGGACTTCAGCAAGCCAAGGGGCACTGTCGAGGTGCTCTTGAGCAAGGCATTGCACTCCTAACTGCTTGGAGCGCCGACTGGCAGCCCCATCGCCATCCACAACTACTGGATGTCAGCATGTAATGGAAAATAAAGTACTCCCTCTATTAAGCTGACGCTTTTATCCAAAACGACTTACAAGAAATGCATTCACCTATGTGGATACAACCCAAAAATGAAAGCATCATGCGAGTACATCAACTTTGTCAAACAAGCTGAACATCAAGTGCTACATTTAGAAGCAATACAAGATTGAGAAAAAGTTGTTTTTTAAAGGACAAATTACTTTTCAGTCTGCAACAGAAGATATGTCGAGTGCAACAGTCAGGATCGGCAGTAGCAGGGTGTAGTTGACAGACACTAGGGTGTATGGATGGACACCTGTATGTAGGATGTGCCTGAGCAATTTACAGCATGATGAGCAAGTACCAGCGTCTTGAATTGGATTCAAACAGTCACTGGTAGCCAGTGCAGGGTGTGCAGGAGCAGTGTAGTGGGGTACACCTGCAAATTACAGTAGTCTAGATGACAAGAGCCTGAACCAGAACCTGTGCGTCCCCAAAGTAAGAAATGAATATGAGATGGAGAATGAATCTGCAGAAGTGGTTTAATTTGGAGAGGAGAGGAGAGAGGAGAGGAGAGAGGAGAGGAGAGGAGAAGAGAGAGGAGAGAGGAGAGAGGAGAGGAGACAGGAGAGAGGAGAGGAGAGGAGAGGAGAGAGGAGAGGAGAGAGGTAAATGAATGAGTGAAAGACAGAATGAGCAGTGAGGGTTATGTAAAACTAAAGAGAAAAATAATTCAGAGAAGAGATTAGTCATTTGATATTTACAGTAATTAGTCATGTGTGTGTGTGTGTGTGTGTGTGCCTGTCGGGTGGGCTCTGTGAAGAATGTGTGTGTGTTTCTTTGTTCTGCGTGCACAAGCATGAACATGTAAAGAAGCAACATGAGAGCATATCCCTTTATGGTGATGCGTGTACGATAATGCGGCAGATTAGAAAGATGGTTAAATCCTCACTGCGGGACTAATAAAGGATTATCTTATCTTATCTTATCTTATCTTAATGTACGTGCAAGACCCAGTGGCAAAGCCGGCTACACAACAATATCACACCAGTGAAGCTCAGTGAGTACACTCATCAAATCAATACAAAAGCAAAGTTCATAGCTTAGATTATACTTGTCATGGTGAAACCGGCACCAGGGGCCTCCACCAAAAATGTACGTAATTACGGCCTGCACATCATGCCCGAAGGCTCTGCAAGTGGTCATGACGCTTGGTCGTGGACCTCTGAGTTTTTGTAACTTGGCAAATGCCGTGCGCACAATCAAAACTCTACAGACAAGATTGACACAAATAGTTCACTGATAAAAGCACTGTTAACATTTCATCAGAACAGACTTAATTAGATCTTAACAATAATGCATTACACATGCATAAGAAATGAATAGTGCAAAGTCTTTGACAATTGGACTCGATCCTGAAGTAGGATAATAGAGGGGTAGTGATGCTGAGGTCAGATCAGCAGAATCTCCCTGGAGTCCAGATACTGGTGGTGGTGGTGGTGAAGAGAGTTGCTGCAATCTGATGATGAGGGAAACAGTACATGCGAAGCTTCTGTACTAGCTGTACACCAGACAGGTTTGGCTAGCTGGATGACGTCATGCTAATAACGTATTTAGCTTTAAAACAACGGGGACAGATCCAGCACGGACAGTTAGGGAGTGAGAGACATAAAGCACCTGCTGAGACATGATATATAGTTATAAATACATCATTATATATATATATGTGTGTGTGTGTGTTTTATATTATAGTGAATATTATTATATGATATATATATTATTATATTATACTGAGACTAAAATAAGATGTCCTGACATGTTTGTCAAAGTGTTATTTTCTGCTTTTTTTCATGTTGGAATAAAGGTTAAATATTTAACTCTAAAGTAGTAATGTGTGTTTGATACCTTAATATTTTTGCATTAAATCATTCTGGGATGTTTGCTGAGATTGATTGGATGTGGCACAGCCCTACAGAGAACATGTTCCACCAGCTCCACTGGGTCCTACACTACAGTAACTTTAGTTACTGTAAGCAGTAGGCTCATTCGAGATGAGCCAGTCCTGCGCAGAATCGATCACCGGCGATCGGTTAGATTTGTGTCCGACTTGATTCTCACTTGCAGTGATAACCTCACGAGATTGAGGTGGCTGCAGTTTTTAGAGCCAGGCGCCGCATTTGCTGTCCACCGACTGCATGACCCAGGGCATGATGGGACATGCCTGGCTGTCGCCATATCAAAGTGCTGATTGGCTCTTAGTTTTGACAACAAACATCACATTTTTTAGAAAATCATATTTTTCTGTGTAATTGGAATACTTGATGTTGATTGTTGGTTGATTGTCAAAATCAATGTAATCAACACAATGACGAGAACAAACTCACAAGAACCAGTCACATTTATTTATATGACAACAAAGCAACAAATCAATCCAGCAAACCTGCAGCGGATCCACGCATTCCACCACACACTCAAGAGCACGAGCCATTCAAATATTCATAAAACCGACACGATAGACAAATTAACAGTAGTAACGCTACTGCAGATGTAAAAAAACAAACGCAGTTGACTTACTAAATGCTGTTCACTTAAAGACAAAGTCCATCCTCCTTTCTTTGTTGACAAAGAGTTTAATCCCACGGTCAGAACATCGGGTCAGTTCCAGTAAGAGGTCCTTCTCGAAAAATTATATAGAATAGCTATAACTTTGTGATTCTGTTTAGGCCAGCAGGCTTTGCTGGCCCTGACGGCCCACCACTGATATACACATATCTTGTGTGATTAATAATAATAACGCTTATTTATACAACACATATCAAAACGAGCAGCAAAGTGTTTGACAGAACAAAAGATATAATACAATGCAGATATACGCACATTCCACATAAACATATATTTACAAATCCGAACAAGGTCTGGAATCTACAAGTAGCCTACAGACCACATCTAACAGGACGTAACTGTTTCTTTGTCTTCCTGTGTATTCTTCGAAGGCAGCTGAAAACTGTCCGATTTGACCTCAGTTTTCTTTAACATCCCCTGCTGCTGCCGCCTGCTCTCGTCCACTTTCCAGGCGAGGTGCAGTTCATCTCCAATGAGCCTATTGAATCCATCAGCAAGAGTTCTTGGAAACTGAGTTCAATGGCTCAGCCACCAATTTGAGTGCTAAGTGCCAACAACGATAATGACTCCAACCTCTTTTTCTTCTCTAGCCACAAATGATAAGATGAAGTTATCAGGGGCTGACTGGGTTCTGGCCAACCTCGACGTGGTGGGTTACTACAGAGTCAACTACGACACGGACAACTGGAACAGACTCGTAGATAATCTGAGAACCGATCATAAGGTATATTTCAGCTTAATTTAGAGAAATGTGTGATCTCTGCTTTCCTATGAACATGATTCTTGATCTGAGTTGTGGTAGTAGTGACAGGGATAATGCTCTTGTTTTTCAAGCTTATTCCAGTTATCAACAGAGCTCAGTTGGTGGATGATGCCTTCAACCTAGCCAGGTAAGTCCTGTTATTATATCAGAATACATAGATGGTGTCAGTAATCAAGAGAATGATCATGTGCAGTACTGAGATGTAGAAAAAAGAAATCTAAATGATTTGTTACCTTCAGTAAAGCAGAAAGACTTATAGACTATTAAAGATGGTCCAAGCAAAAACAACATTTAACACTACGTCAATGTTGGATATCCCATTCATTTTTACAATTGTGTAACCCCAAAAGAGCAAAGATCATCTCTACAGTCCTGGCCCTTGAGATCACCCAGTACCTGAACGAGGAGAGAGATTACATGCCCTGGGAGTCAGCCCTGAGCAACCTGGACTTCTTCTACCTGATGTTTGACCGCAGTGAGGTGTATGGTCCCATGCAGGTGTGCTTCATTTCAGCCCAACATATCAGCATCAAAATCAATAGAGCAAAACCACAAATGAATTACTTCTATGATTCCAATCTTCATTGAATTATAAAATGTCCTTAGCTCTGTCTTGCTTTTCTCTTTTAGGATTATCTGAGGAAACAGGTCACCCCTCTGTTTGAATACTACAAGAACATGACTCTCAACTGGAGCAAAGTCCCTGATGGACACATGGACCAGTGAGTGTTGGAAAACACGGGCATTTACTGTTCCGGAGATCATACTTCTTAAGAGAGGCAATAACAAAATATGACATTTGCAAACAAGCAAGTTAAACATTAAAGAACAGCGTTAGAGGTTGCAGCAACATTGAAGATCTCCAGCTCTTGAGCAACCATATCTGTAGTTCACTTCAGATTTACAGTTATGCAGTTATACAGTTTTCTTCTGGGTAGGAACAGGCCAGTTACCCATGCTACTTTGGTGGATTGGATTTCCAAACCATGTTAGTATAACTTTAGTAACATTAGTCCCTTGTCAAATCTATCTGGCTTTAAACTATTCTATTCTAAACTTGCAAGCATTCACCGGCTAGTGTTGTGTTTGCTTTTAGTAGATAATGTTAACAACAACTGTCTATCTATCAGGAGCTAGGAGTGGTAGATGGGTCAAAAATACACAGGATGTTCATCCAAGAGACTGATGCTCGTGTCCCATGCCAAAGTTAAAGTAAACGTTGACATTTTGTCATCAGTCACTAGTCACGTGAGTTGCTAGTCCCTTGACTATTTTCAAGATCAGACTGAGTCTTCAGTCACTTGGTAGCAGTGGGGGGCCGTGCATTTTATACCTGGGCCTTCACTGCTGTACTACAGTTGAACCACCTCCTAATAACCTCATTATGACACCACAGCTACGGTTATCATTTGTTTCGTGTAAAAATGAAGCTCAACACCTATAAATACTAACTGCAGAGTGCAGATACATGAACATGCGCCTGATGGGATTCTGCGTCATTAACGGACAATGCATATGACACACTAAAGAGCACGGGCCATTCAAATATTATTCACATCAGAGGGAACACTATTAACCATAGACAAATGAACACAGTAGTAACGCTACTCTCACTCCCTCCAGGAAATACACCAAACCGTAGTTCTTGTTACTGACGGATTTATATTTATATTAAAGCTACTGCAGATGTAAAAACAAACGCAGTTCACTTACCAAAGCTGCTGTTCACTTAAAGACAAAGTGCATCCTCCTTTCTTTGTTAACAAAGAGTTTAATCTCACGGTTGTTCAGTACATCCGTGCGTTTTAGTTCCAGTAAGAAGTCCTTCTCCATTCATGGACGCCAGTGAAGACAGTCGAGCCTCCCCAGTTGTATTTCTTGAATACATTTTAATGTGTTTGAGGCTGAAGATGTCCGCTCCACAGAGGCAGCAGATATTGGGATTGTCACCGCCCAACATGTCAGGCTAGCCCACTGACCAATCACGTCCTTGTAGGCCAGCTAGCAGGCTCTGACACGTCAAAGAATACGCCCAACATGTCAAACTAAAGATCTGATTGGTTGAACACTATGACAATCAACAATATCGTCCCCATTCACTTAAAGTGCACATGGATTCACTTGTGAGTCTGCAGGCCTCTGCCTCTGTTCTTACCTAGAGACACAGAGGTGAGATCTGATTGGATAAAAGCTCTACTTAAAACAAGCTGCACTGGAAGCAGAGCAACTGAGGAAGACAGTAGCTGTGCAGTGAGAACATAAGATAATGGGAAGAAAAATGATAATACGTGTAGTGTATTTATGAAAAATTATTAAATCATAAAATAGCTATAACTTTGTGATTCTGTCTAGGCCAGCAGAGAAGGCCTTGCTGGCCCTGACGGCCCACCACTGCCTGGTAGTGAAGTTAGTCTTTAGTCACGGCCTTTTCCTAAACCAAACTAAGTTGTTTTGTTGCCTGGACCTAACTTCCTGTTAAGAGGGAGGTTTATTTATAAAGGACACTATACATGTAACTAACGTATATTGACATGCCGTCATGTTGAAAATGTACACGAGAGGAGTACCTAGTGCTTTGATCTCCAATACCAAGAGGCACTGACCAAGCCTCAGTATTTGATGAGTTGGGAGTGAGAATGTGTTGCAGTTGCTAGTATTCTTGCTCCCTGTATTTGATGAATGCTTATTCAACATTACTCTGTCCCTGTGCATCATCCTTGTTTCTCCGTCCTCCAGGTATAACCAGGTGAATGCTATCAGCCTGGCTTGCAAGACAGACCTTGAGGAATGCCAAAATCTGGCCAAGGCATGGTTCAATCAATGGATGAACACTAATGAAAACCAGTGAGTGTATTCTCTCCCATTATGTGACATATTGTTTCACTGATTTAATGATGTATTTTTAGAGCATCTTTCTGTCCATCAACTATGTTGTACTGCCATCTTGTTTCAGGATCCACCCCAACCTGCGCTCCACTGTGTACTGTAATGCCATTGCAGCAGGTGGCGCTAAAGAGTGGGAGTTTGCTTGGTCACAGTTTAATAATGCCACCATTGCTATTGAAGCTGACAAACTCCGCTCTGCCCTGGCCTGCACGAAGCAACCCTGGCTGCTCAACAGGTCTGCTCACAGACAGCTTGTTAATACTGTTATACAGTGTACAACAGCGTATAACTGACAATTACTGACTAGTACACACATATATACTCTATTCTACTTTTACCCTTTCAGGTATCTGGAGTACACTCTGGATCCAGACATGATCCGAAAGCAGGATGCCACCTCCACTATCGTTTACATTGCTAACAATGTGGCTGGACAGTCTCTGGCGTGGGACTTTGTCAGGGCTCGATGGTCATACATTTTCACGGAGTGAGTACAACTCTTTTCAGTTGCAAACATCACTTTATTCCCATGAAACATTGGCCATGTGTCAATTTTAATGGCGCTAAAATAGGCTTAATGGTTCTGAGTAAAAGGCTGTTTTGAATGCGGACCGGCTGAATGATGTGTTAGGTAACATGTCTCTCTGACCTCTGATAGTCACATGCCCAGCTGAAGCACAGCCACATAATAAAAGATCAATCGTCACATAATCACTTAACAACAGGAAGGCAGTTTTACATTCAGGTTTATTATCAGCGATAGCTTTTATTGACCGAGCATACTCAGTGTACTTCAAGCTCTGCCTCAGATGACCTTTGTTCTTCTCTGCTCATAAACCACGCAGCCCCCCCACAGAGCATGATACGGGTGCTCGTGTAATTTCCCTACGGCTGAATTAAGTTAGGAGTTTCAGTGGAAGTAGATTTCTTTGCGTGTTTTTTGACAAACATAACTAGTGCAACAACTGATTATCTTTGGTTATAGAATATCTATAATTAGATGTTCAAAGATCCTCTGTTCTAATTGTACACACGACAAAAAGTAAGCATCTTTGATGGATTGAGATAAAGTTATTTGGTCTCAGGCAGCCCTTTGAGTCTGACCTGAAGAAACATGATCATACTAGAATTACTTTTGTTTCAGTTGGAATTACTCCATGCAAAAATGGCAAACAAAAAAAAAGCCTGTTGAAGCATATTGCAGCATTTCTTCAAAATGTTATTTGAAGAATATCAGCTTTTACCATCACTCAGAAGATCGATTGATCCCACAGGCTTGGTTAAACAGGTTAAAGAAATCTTTTGTTTCTCAGTCCGTCAAACTACTGAATCAGAGTTTGTAAGTAGGCTTCAGTGTACCTGAGTCGAATACTAAATGTAAAAGAGAGCTATGACATTTCTTAAAAGTTATAAGCCAACAACAGACAGAACAACAACTCCCACACCAGACAACGCAGTGATAGAAACCTGTCAATCAAGATAGCCCCGCCCTAAAGCGTCCCCTGCTTTATGGTCTGTGTGACTCTAAATGGACCATAATGTACTAAATGAACATCATGCTGTATTGAAGAAGACTTGAAACTAGAGATTGAGACCATAAACTCATGTTTACAATGTTTACTGAGGTAATAAATCAAGAGAGAAGTAGAGTCATTTTCTCATAGACTTCTATACAACCAGAGGAGTCGCCCCCTGGTGGACACTAGAGGGACATTAGAGAACTTTAAGACACTTCAGCATTAACTTCACTTTTCAGAACCGGAGGTTGCCTGAGATGTGTAAGAAGTGTTTTGGTTGCTTAGGTACATTTTGCAAAGATTACATTTCTGAAGAGTTTGGAAAAGTACATTCAGTATGGAGAAATATGTTTCACCAAAAGCTTTGATTTGCATACAAATGGACTTAATTATCTGTCATGTCTTGACTCACAGGTATGGTGGTGGATCATTCTCCTTCTCCAACCTCATCAACGGAGTCACCAAGCGCTTTTCCACTGACTTTGAGCTTCAGCAGGTTAGATATTATCAAACACATTTTAATCTATATTATGAGGGATTCTTCAAGTTTAAGTGTCGAGATTGTGGTCTGCCTGGTACATTCTCTTCTGTTATACTAGCATATATGTAGATAACAGCATATGTGACCAATAATCCTGAGTCTCAAGGCACCAGTTTTTAACACTTTAGTGGAACTTCTTTGTTTTATGGGTCGGCCGTTTAGTTCAAGGTCCTACTAGTGAGTATAAGGTCAGTGAAACCCAAAGTTGTTTTTTTCAAAATTGGATTGACAGTTATAACTCAGCATAGGCATGGCACTTCTGTCAGGCTCATATTGAAATGATTACAATACATTTGCATTTAAAACAAAGCTAGGAATTTTTTTATATCTAAATGTGTGAGCACAGTTTAAATGTGGCCATAGCAAATAATCAATTATTTACATCAATGAAATGAATATATCAGTAGATATTGATTAAAAACTGCACCAAAATGATGAAAAAGGATCCCTGTGCTAATGCTGTGCTGCGCTAAGCCCAGCCCATTTACATTACCAATTTAAAAGAAATTGCCTTTTCTGATTGATTGTAAAAATACTAGAAGTTTCAAACTGATCCTGAATCAAGCCATGTACCAAGTACCTAGCATGATGTCCTTACTCAGACTGGCCTATGAGACATTTGACACTGTTCCTATGTCTGTGTTGTAGGACACCACCTAACCCTATTTGCTGCTGACTCACTTCAGAAAGCTGCATCATCTCCTCAAACAACTCTCACCTGTGTTTTGTCTTGTTTGTGACAGCTGAAGCAGTTCAAGGCAGACAACAGTGTGGTGGGTTTTGGCTCTGGGACGCTGGCAGTGGATCAGTCCATTGAGAGAACCATCAGCAACATGAAATGGATCACAGAGAACAAGGAGAATGTTCTGAATTGGTTTGATACGGCCTTGTAGCTCTGTATATACTTGTACGACATGCAACTTAAAGACTTCAACAAAATAAATTAGACCAGAATGTGCTTGCTGAAACTTTGATGTAGCTGTTTGGTTAAACTGAAAAGAAGAAAATGATTCCTGGCTCTGTCTAAGTGGAGGGACGTAGACAGAGCCAAGAGGACGTGGGTAAGGCTGCTTTGTTGTTGTTTGTTTTATTCTTTTTTAATCACATTGTTAAATGTATCTACTTGTGCTCCTGAAATGACACAGTAAAGAGTTTGTGTTATTTCTTTGAGCGTACTTTCACAGCCTTCTTTTGTGATTGAGGGTGTTTAGTTCGACTTTCCTGTTATGTCAGGATCAGGAGACTCTGCATGAAGAAAATCATTATATTGTGATCATAGCGTGATTATTTTATTTATCTGTCATTAAGGGTAAAACACATAACTTTATTAAACGTAACTAAGATATTACTCTTTGGCCATCGTTCATATTAGCTGAAACAAACATAACACATAAAAATGCATTTCTTTTTAATATTGCGTACCTTATGGGCTCTGTATTTGAAGACTAAATATTTGAGACAAACACAAAACAACACAAAATAATGAACGGTAAAAAGTGAATTGTTATTGAAGACATTCCTTTATGTTAAGCTTTACTTTCCCTGGTTATGACGGCCATCATGAGCATCACAAGTCACCCTGAACCAATGCTTGTATTCTGTTTCTATCTGTGATGTGACGAAACAATCTGCTTCCATCACAGAGCAAATACAGCTTTTGTCTTGTATAATACATCCAAAACGTACTTTGCTATACAACCATAGCAAACCAACATCTTTATGTGCAATTCTATAAACTGGATATATGTAAATATGTTCACCTTTAAAATTGAAAACTTTACAATTGCTTATGTCCACATTGTTGCTCATGTGAAAGTACAACTTGAAAAAATGAACATTTGAAAGACAATGATTCTCATCTTGTGCCGTCATTGATATCTGACATGCTGTATTTGAAGGCAATGGAAAGAATAAACACATCCATGCTGATGGACTTGATGATTAGCTCGTGCTATAGCTGGATATGTTTGAGATCAGATGTCTGACTGTCTGTAATAATCAAACCACTTACATAAGGCATCATCTTTTTGTTGCAGCTAAAGTCGATGTAACTTTTAGATGGATCGCAGCAAAGCAGAGCCAACCCTATAAACACAAAGGTCTGTCCTCAGGGGCGTACAGCACTTTGACTCATTGACTGGCTGATTCCCAATCTATCGCACACTAAGAACAGAACATTCTGCTACTCGACAAAACCACTATTTGAAGACGATAGACATTGGATGTTGTTTAATGTCCCCCGTTACATTCTCTTCACCCAATGAGTGTAAGGAAAGCTAGTAATGTTTCAAGTGACACAAAGTGTTCATCAGAATGGGCGCCGCCTTGTTGTACTTGGTGATGCATCTCGTAGAACGGACGGCGAGAGACGTTAGATAAACAGAATATTACATCAAACTGCCGGTAGAAGTCGAGCAACGTCAGGAGAATGTGTCAATAATTGGTTTTCTTTATATTGTCAGTCAGAAGACTCTTTCTTTCTCAAGTACAAACAACATGTTTTTAAATAAATGCAGCTTATTTAAAGGTGTGGTTGGTTCGTTACTGCTCTAGTTTTCAAAGTTTGTGTGTTTTTAATCTGTTTTTAATCTAGCATTCCTATCTGCTCTGGTTTCCCCCATATGTCAAGTAGTTGTATTGTTTTCTTATTTAATTTAATCATCATCATTAAACATAAATCATATTGATTTATTTTGTCACACTGAAACCTGGCTGTGCTATGAATTCATTTGAAAACCAGAAATCACTACAGCCAATTATATTTCTTATAGTCTGCAGCACCCCAGGTGCCTTTTCTGTTTTTATGAAATTTTGCTGTAAAAAAACCAGATAACAGGTAATTATTGAAGGTGATTTTAACATTCAAGTGGATGTCGATAATGATAGCCTCAGTACTGTGTTTATCACATTATTATTATTATAAATAGAAAATTGAATAGTCTTCCCGAACCCTCTTTTATTGGAAAATGACCGAATAACTTTTGAATTTGTACTACCAGATTGTACAGGTAATAAATGCTTCCCATTGTTTTGTTTAGCTGTAAGCATTATTATCATCAAATACATCAAAGAGTGCACACTACACATACACAGGTATACTTTACATATGCATGTGTAAATATATGCAGTTACATATCCATGTATATCTGTTCCCATACATAATTATTAATATGATATTTATACCTCAGATCCGTCATCTTAACGGTAAGAAAGGCAGAGTTCAAAGATGTGTGCAGGCCGATCAAGGCAGGTTGATTTTGCTCAAGTCTTAATAACTTAATATCTTACTGCTAACTTAATAACTTTTATCTATGAGACACCACAAGATTTCACTATCAGGACCTCAGCAACGAACCCACAGAGCACAAGGGAGATTGGATTTGCTTAGACAAACAGAGTTGTCCCAGGATCAACTAACGTCACAGTAGAGATGCACACATCACTTTATAGCTTTGCTTTGGCCCTGGTCTGGGTGACTTATCTGTCCTTAGAGAACCCAGGGTTCCTGTCTACCTGTCCCTAGGCTAGACATTTACCACCATGTGTCTAATTAATCACCAGTCTCCTTCCCCAACCTTCTTCTGATTCACATCGCAGGTCATCGTGACCTGTTCACATTTCCCACCCGTTAAAAATCCTACACTCACGCACATGTGCTCCTTGCCCTCTACCATCCACCCAGGCCTCTGGGCCTCTACTATCCACCCAGGCCTCTGGGCCTCTACTATCCACCCAGGCCTCTGGGCCTCTACTATCCACCCAGGCCTCTGGGCCTCTACTATCCACCCAGGCCTCTGGGCCTCTACTATCCACCCAGGCCTCTGGGCCTCTACTATCCACCCAGGCCTCTGGGCCTCTACTATCCACCCAGGCCTCTGGGCCTCTACTATCCACCCAGGCCTCTGGGCCTCTACCATCCACCCAGGCCTCTGGGCCTCTACCATCCACCCAGGCCTCTGGGCCTCTACTATCCACCCAGCTTGTTCCCAGCTTGGTTTGAGTGTCCTGTTGTGCTGATGGTTAGGTAGCGGTAGGTTTAGTTTGTTGTGTGTTCTCGGGCAACTGAATCTAAAAAGAATTATATTTCTGAAGGCTGGATCTTTTTTTCAAATATTACAATATTTGTCTTGGTTATATTCACTCTCACGGCTTTCACTTCATATCGCGTTACTTTGCACTTATAGATCCTCTTTAGAATAAACATAAAGCCAGTGACAACTCTCACACAATCACTCCATATCCTCATTATCATTTCTAGCATAATCATAATGCAAGTTCACCAGAGGAAAACTCAAACAAATAGATTGTGTTCACCCATCAAACTTCCATTTTTCAAATGATATCCAGGGTGGTGGACACCACTGATTGTCGTAATCAGTCTGATTGCTGTAAACATATAAATACTCTCGTACACACTCGTAATGTGTAACGCTTCACAATGGATGCACCTGGACTGTTTGGACTGAATGGAATAATTAGTTCTAGATGCAGCAGGGTGTCCTCTGGGTGGAGCAGGGTGTCCTCTGGGTGGATCAGGGTATTCTCTGGATGGATCAGGGTATCCTCTGGGTGGATCAGGGTATTCTCTGGGTGGAGCAGGGTGTCCTCTGGGTGGATCAGGGTGTCCTCTGGGTGGATCAGGGTATTCTCTGGGTGGAGCAGGGTGTCCTCTGGGTGGATTAGGGTGTCCTCTGGGTGGATCAGGGTATTCTCTGGATGGATCAGGGTATTCTCTGGGTGGATCAGGGTGTCCTCTGGGTGGAGCAGGGTGTCCTCTGGGTGGATCAGGGTGTCCTCTGGGTGGATCAGGGTATTCTCTGGATGGATCAGGGAATCCTCTGGGTGGATCAGGGTATTCTCTGGGTGGAGCAGGGTGTCCCCTGGGTGGATCAGGGTATTCTCTGGATGGATCAGGGTATCCTCTGGATGGATCAGGGTATCCTCTGGGTGGATCAGGGTATTCTCTGGGTGGAGCAGGGTGTCCTCTGGGTGGATCAGGGTATCCTCTGGGTGGATCAGGGTATCCTCTGGGTGGAGCAGGGTGTCCTCTGGGTGGATCAGGGTATTCTCTGGGTGGAGCAGGGTGTCCTCTGGGTGGATCAGGGTGTCCTCTGGGTGCAGCAGGGTGTCCTCTGAGTGGATCAGGGTGTCCTCTGGGTGCAGCAGGGTGTCCTCTGGGTGGATCAGGGTGTCCTCTGGGTGGATCAGGGTGTCCTCTGGGTGGATCAGGGTGTCCTCTGGATGCAGCAGGGTATTCTCTGGATGGATCAGGGTGTCCTCTGGGTGGATCAGGGTGTCCTCTGGGTGGAGCAGGGTATTCTCTGGATGGATCAGGGTGTCCTCTGGGTGGATCAGGGTGTCCTCTGGATGCAGCAGGGTATTCTCTGGGTGGATCAGGGTGTCCTCTGGGTGGATCAGGGTGTCCTCTGGGTGGAGCAGGGTATTCTCTGGATGGATCAGGGTGTCCTCTGGGTGGATCAGGGTGTCCGCTGGGTGGAGCAGGGTGTCCGCTGGGTGGAGCAGGGTGACCTCTGGGTGGAGCAGGGTGTCCTCTGGGTGCAACAGGGTATTCTCTGGGTGGATCAGGGTGTCCGCTGGGTGGAGCAGGGTGTCCGCTGGGTGGAGCAGGGTGACCTCTGGGTGGAGCAGGGTGTCCTCTGGGTGCAACAGGGTATTCTCTGGGTGGAGCAGGGTGTCCTCTGGGTGGAGCAGGGTGTCCGCTGGGTGGAGCAGGGTGTCTTCTGGGTGGAGCAGGGTGTCCTCTGGGTGGAGCAGGGTGTCCTCTGGGTGCAGCAGGGTGTTCTCTGGGTGGATCAGGGTGTTCTCTGGGTGGATCAGGGTGTCCTCTGGGTGGAGCAGGGTGTCCTCTGGGTGCAGCAGGGTGTTCTCTGGGTGGATCAGGGTATTCTCTGGGTGGAGCAGGGTGTCCTCTGGGTGGATCAGGGTGTCCTCTGTCTGTTGTTCCTGTCGGATGTGCTCGTTCTGCGGTTCAGTGTGTCGTCCTTCTTGGTCTTTGCATAAATTGGAATCATTGCCTTGAGGATGGGTACTTGGCGCCAACATTTGGCTTCATTGCACACACACACTGGAGGTGTGTGCATTTACCCTTTGGTTGAAGGGGAGGTGGAATTCCCATCCCATCATACCTCCCATTTGAGTCCACGAGGAGCTCAATTTAGGGACATTCTGTTGGGAAGAAAGCCCTTTCACAGGTCTTTCTCTCTCTCTTTTCTTTACTACAGCCATGTATGAAGATCATTGAATAGACGGATGCAGTCAAATATAAAGGGACAGAGCGATATAAGTTAGGGACTATTTCTACGCTGTAACATTGTGTCTTAAATTGTTTCACATGCATCTTGCTGGTACTTGGTAGCTTTTTTCTTCCTTCTTTACAGACGTGGATTCCCATTCTATAGGAACCTCTTGAACATGAAATAATACAATCTAAACTCATCAACACATTGAAAGAATTACAAGTAACTTCATGTTCTATGTGATCTTTTTACAACCCAACTGCATCATCTTTAATCTCTGTCATTAATCATCCTACTATGTTTGTAGAAATGGATTCACAACAAGTATAACATCATACCTTTCAGCTTATATAAAGACTTAAAGTATACTGTCTAATTCAGGGGTCTTCAACATTTTTCAGGCCAAGGACCCCCAAACTAATAGAGAATTAAGGTATTCTCGATCACCTGTGCAGCTCATACTCAAAGGCCAGCACATGAGCCAAGTTGTCGATCTCAGTGGCTGAGCAACCACCGAGTGTGAGACCCCCGACCATATATATTGTATAAAATAGTGTTTTATATTAAATGGGTCTAGTGCCATGTGTAAACATACCTCTTTATTGTGCATTCAATACTAAGCTATTCAAATAATACACAGGTTCATATATTCATGTTGTTATTTTAAACATGTGAAAACGAAAATGAGTGATGGCATATTAGTGCCACTGCCATTTATAAACATACCTGTTATCTTTAATACAATACTGAACTATTAAAATAATGGACAGATTCATGTTTGGAAAAAAAAAAAAAAAAAAAAAGTTGTCTAATTAACCAAAAATTTCGCGGACCCCCTGCAGTACCTACGCGGACCCCCTAGGGGTCGCGGACACTCTGTTGAAGACCTTTTAGGTCTAATTAATAAACTACCATTTATCTAACTCTATTAATTCACTGACTGTTGCTGCCTTCATTATGAGATCTATGAAGAGAACCATCTTGAAATGAAGCTGTCTCATTGACAGACGGTTTGACCTTTGGACACAAAGACAATAAATTCTTTACGTCACACACAAGTGAATTGTCAGCAGACATGCAGTGTTTTATGACTGCTATATGAACATCCTCTCACATTATTGTAGGCAATCCATCACTCTTATCATTCACTTCTAAGCAGGTCATCAACGGTCTCCACTTCCACATTCCCATGAGAGCTGTTTGGTCCTAATATATCATCCATTGGTGGGGGGGGGGGGGGGGGGGGGGGCTCAGCAGTTAAATGCTGGCATTATCTTCTGTTTTTCATTCTGTGCGATCTGAAAGTAAGCGAACTGGACAGACTTAGTTTTAAGTACCATGTGCGTTGCAGCAGTCTGCCACTAAAGAGGGAAGTGGTGTCAGTCAACTGGTTTCCTCACAGTGGTTCAGTACAGATCCATCTGTGGGACGTCTGCTGTTCTTCAGGCCATGGAGAAAAGCTTCAGAGTCAGCAAGCTTTGCATTGTGTCCGTGACCATAGCCCTGGTCTCTGTGGCAACCATTGTCACGCTGTGGACTATGGCCCTGACAGGAGGAGGCGACGGTGATGATGTCACAGCTCCTTGGGACAGGTAGGACGTTGATTCAGCAAACTCTTTGACACTTGAAGGATGATGATACATAACACAGAATGTGCTGAAGGTTATAGTTAGTGCAGACAAATACAAAGATCCAATGTGCCTCGCAGGATGGTGAAGAATGATGCAATACAACATGAATGAGAAATATAATTGGATCAATAAATCCTAATCTAGCTTTATTTAAATCCCTGTAGATGCAGCACACACAGTGATTGGTCATTGAATAACAGCTAAATGGTCTTTTGGTCCTTAGCTTCAGTATTCCTCCATCACTAAGTGAGACAACATGAAGTCAATATTATTTTACTGTGATATCTACTAAGTCTAAAAGACTCAGTCGTCAGTTTATGAGGTACCTATATTTATAACAAAGTGTCATTTGTGGTTTATCTTGTTTACAGATAATATGTACAGCATATACATTCTGTTTCTGCAGTAAGATTATATTTGTGCATACTATTGCACAATATGTATCTTACACTATAATACAATATGGAAATACATTAAGATGTTTGTGTATTTCTTGTGTTAATGCACCTTATTAATCAACACTGAATAATGGAACATTTACTAAGATAATATGATACCATGATCTAAAGTGTAGTTGATTTGATGCGGATGAAAAGCATTTTAAAGTGAATGTAAAATGTAATGTGAGAGAAGAGTGAGGGTCAGTATGATATTTCAGTAAAGCAGCAGTGTGTTACCTGTTTACCAAACACCTGCATTCTGCATCACTGTGTCCTGCTTAGAGGCACAGTGCCAGTTTCTACTGGCAGAAAGCGTTTATATTATTGATACATTATTTGCATCCGTATTTATTAATAATCTGATTGTGATGCCATTATTTAATAACCCAGAATATGATTTGAACACTAGAAATGATTTATTAGGCAAAATGTTTGTGGAAAATTGAAATGATGTAACTAATCAAACTCAACACTCGAGAATGATCAGCCTAATGTGACTGAATGGTGAAATGATGATAAATTGTGTGTTTCTTGCTAAAAGACAGATTTAATTATATCCAAAATAAAAGTTATTGGGCCAAACAACAGATCATGAAAAGTCAAATCTTTGTAATAAATGAGGAAAGTTTGTTGCCCTTTTGTTGTTCAGACCTACAAAAACATTTTAACCAGATGGTGAATCGGAAAACAAATTAAAGTTTACAGTTTAGTATTACTAGAGTTTGATCTGTGGCCTGTCTTCACTCCGGTATGAAACCTCAGTAATGTTGAGATGTCACATCAGTCTGATCAGCTGCAGCGTCCAATCAAATTACTGATATCCAATGAGGGGGCGTGTCGGCAGTTAAAAGACTTTCTGGTAGGCTGTTTTCGTGCGTCCTTGCTCATGGCTCCTCAGAGATCCCTCCTCCCTCCTCTATCCTCTATCCTCAGAGATCCCTCCTCCCGCCTCCCTCCTCTATCCTCAGAGATCCCTCCTCCCTCCTCCCTCCTCTATCCTCAGAGCAGAAATAAGAGCTTTGGGACGGCCGTCATCATGGCGGACCAGAACTACTTTACGTGAGGATCGAGAAGTGAGAAAATGTCAAATAAGAGACTTGGGATGTACTTTAGGAATAAGCAGGAGCACGACCATCACTGTGACAAAAAACAAGCCATGTTCACTCTTCACAGTGCTTTCCTATGGTTGAATGAATTATGACTGTTGCTTGGCAATTAAAAAGGTGGACTTTGCTGGATGTTGTTATAGCACAAATACATTCAGTAAATACATCATTTGATTCCTTTCAGTGACCTTAGAATTTCTCCCCTGCAGCTACCGGCTCCCCACTGATTTGGTCCCTGACTACTACAACGTCACCCTGTGGCCTCGTCTCAGCTGTGACACAAACACTGGCCTCTACATCTTTACAGGTGATTAACGCTGCTTATTTAAAGCAATGCTTGTGGAAGCATTGCTTTCGAGTCTTTAACTGTGGATGTCAGCAACATTTAAACATCTCATTATTTGAATAAAGATTAGCAATACAGTGTTTCATAGCATGAAACAACATCTCCCATCAGAGAACCTCCACCCCCCAATATTACACCAAAAGCTTGATGGCCGAGCCCACCCAGGAAAAAATACTTTTCATCTTCTCACAGTTTTTATTCATCACTGCAGCTCTGCAGCTTTGCACAAACTAGCACGAGAAAGCTATTGTCGTATCTTTCATGCGACAGTTCTGTTGAAGTGATGAGGAAGGATGCTCCGTGGGCACTGTTCTTGCTGGTATAATAAAGTTTAATACAAACAAGCAACACATGCCATTACGGACGTCTAGATCGTCCGGAGGTCTCAAGTCGAATCTGAAAGTCCCTCCTTTAGGGCTCTCGCTTCATCTTTATATAGGGTACATGTTATGTAACATCAGGGCAGAACGTAAGAGAATGTATGTGGCCTCCTCATTCTACACATCCACCCTTCTGCCCCTGGTCTCCTGCACATCTGGTTTTCATCTAAGACAAATACACTTGGGGTCTTCGCTGTACTGTGCAAGGCCTGAAAATATACCACACTATCATGGACGTTGGACCGTTCATGTTCTTGCAGTGCTGCAGCAGCAGTACACGTCCCTGTGCTTCATTATTACTGCAGTCTTCTTTATTGCTAAGAATCATTCACAACAATTAAGCAGATTGCTGCAGCAGAATGCTACAGGGCCTGTGCCCATGGCCGAGTGCTCGTTATCGCCTCCTCCAGTGTCCATGGACCCCGGATGTGGACTCTGACTGGCTCTGCAGGCCCTGGCTCTCCTCTCAGCTGCTATGACTGAAACTGATTGTTCTGCCTGCTGATACCAGATTAAAAAGCATTGCAGTCATCAAGTCTGGACTTGATAGGAAATAAATGACTCTTTGGTTGGCAGATGGAAGGAATGACCTGATTCTCTAACCTTTCTAAGTGCTCCTGTTCAGCGGCCGGGATCACAGCCATTGGTACCGTCCAGCAGAGACAGTGCATCTATGTGCCGTGGGAGCTGCCACGGTTAGATTCTCTTCTTGAATGTACGAGCAGCGGGGTGAAGCGCATGCTGCCCTGACAGTTGGTGTACGTCATGACGTGGAGAAGAGGTGCAAGGAGGTGCTTCAGTACTCTCAGTACAGTGGACACATGTTTTCTTACACTCTGGGGGTCTCTAGACACACCAGGGACACGCCATTGATGGGGACAAGCCCCCATCAAAGTGTTTTTGGGGGGAGTTTTTCCTTATCTGATGCACTGGTCTAGGGACAGAGGGTGTTGTATGCTCAACAGATTTAAAGTACTTTGAGACACATTTGTGAGTTGTGATATTGGGCTGTACAAATCCAATCAAATGTAATTGATGTTGAATGTAATGTAATGTAATGTAATGTCTTTGCTAATGCCATGCGTTCACCAGGCCAATCCACTGTGGAGTTTGAGTGTGTGAAAGAAACAAATATGATCCTGATCCACTCCAACAAACTCAACTACACCAAGCTGGACAACACACACTTTGCCAGGCTCATCGCTGCAGGTACAGTACAGAAACACACACACACACACACACACACACACACACGCACGCACGCACGCACACACGCACACACACACGCACACATATACACACACACACACACACACAGAGAAAGACTAAAGCTAGCAAGGAAAACATGAACACAGTCAAGAAGCTCCTCAGTGGTGAGGAAGCAGGTGAGGATGAGATCTGAGATGGAGCTCTGGACATTGTTGGGCTGTCTCTGCTGACACACCTCTTCAGTGGAGGTCAGGAGTGTCACACTGCTCAGCCACACTTGGATAGTTTATTCCAGGTTGGTGGAAATGAGGGTGTGATTGATTGTCGAACCTCAGATCGAGGAGGAGCTATGCTGATTCCGTCCTGGCCCTGGTCCACTCAGTAAAGAATATCAACTAAGTAAAAAAGTAAAAAATCCATAATAACTAAAATATTATATATACAGACAGAACATCCCCCCGTGGAGTCCAGACACTGGTGGTGGCTGATGAGGCTGATAGAATGATGAGTTGATGAAGATGATGGATCTGATGAAGACTGGGTGGAGATGGGGAGGTGGAGGGGTGTGTAACAGCAGCATGAACGTACTGAAGGTAGAGAGACCATCATATTTAAAAGACACAGCAGCAAGATGACAGGCCAACGATGTCATTGTGTTGTTGTGCTATTGGATAGAAGAGACCAGCTGATCTAAACAGCTGATATCATGATTGACAGTAAGGAAATAACTACTACGGGCTTAGGCATGCAAGAGTATAGTCTTCCTGACGGAACTTATGCTAGAGCTTCATTTCTACCCTCACACATGGTTATGAGCTTTACTGTAGGTAGTGAGCGCATGGATTCAAGCAGCCAACATGAGTTCCCTTCATAGCGTGGTTTGGCTCAGTCTTAGAGATGAGGTGAGGAGCTCAGACAAATCCTAAGGGAGCTCGGAGAAGATGAATGGACGGATGGATAGAGGGGTGGATGGAAGGCTGGATATTGCCTCATTCAGGCTTGTTGCTTTGAGATTTGACTAATTTTCATCAAAAAACTAAGATATTTTAAAGAAGAAATTTTCTTGTTATTGTCCTTCAACTAAATTTGATGTCACATGCATTCCGGCTCCTTGAAGCAACCTGCAAGTTTAACGCATTTTAAGGTGAATCTGTCATGAATACAGCTTCAAGCATGTCACAAGTAATGAATGTGCAAGACATACTCAGACAAAGTAAAAGAAAAAGTTATATTTGGGGGTTATTTTTGCATAATAATCCCATGTCACTTTTTTCCCCATCAATACTTCTTCCCCAGGTGGCGGTTCGGCTCCCAGTATTAAGTCCTCCTGGCTGCAGCCTAAGACCCAGTATCTGGTTATCCAGCTGAATAGTAAATTAACTCACAAACAGAAGTATCAGCTGCACACTGAGTTCAGTGGAGAACTAGCTGATGACTTGGAAGGCTTCTACAGGAGTGAATATGAAGAAGGTGGAGTGCTAAAGTAAGTTCTCTGTTCTGTGTTCCTGATATCTATATTCTGTTTTAGTAAGCTCATTTCTAATCTGTACATTGTGTTGATAGGCACCGTGTTCAGAATGTTTTGCTCATTTTCAGGATTGTTGCCACCTCTCAGATGCATCCAACTCATGCCAGAAAGACCTTCCCGTGTTTTGATGAGCCAGCAATGAAAGCTGTTTTCTATATAACTCTCATCCATCCCCCTGGAACTGTAGGCCTGTCCAATGGGATGGAAACAGGTTAGTGGAGTCCACGTATATCAAAGCAGAGCTGGATTTGCATAAATCTACCGTTAAAGATTTCAGTCATTATTTCGCATGCAAACAGATATGGAGCGATTAACTCCACAGAGATGTTTCCAGAGAAGTTGGATAACCAGCCATGATCACTTCAGGCAACTACAGCTCGGGCCCAAGACCTCCTGCGGCCCTTAAGGCCGAGGTTACGGTTATGTTGGTCACTTCTTGGTAATTTAATAACATGCAAATTCTGGGGTGAATTGCACCACTAAAATATAATCACTAGATCCTGGGCTACTACCAAATCTCTTCAGTCCGACCTTGTAGATGACAACTGTGTAAATTGAGCTGCACAATCTAATTTATTTAAGTTTTGTTTTATTTTCCTCCAAATTAGACATTAACATTAATGACTTTTCCTAATTTAATAGGAACAACTGGGTAAACATAAAATGAACATGATAATATGTTTTCAGTGTCCTGTACACATGCTGTACGCCTCGGTGTTCTTTGGGGTCTATTTGACTCCAGGCTGTTTTAGCTGTAAAACATATAAGAAATATCAACATTTTACACACATTTGTTTTGGTTGTTTTGGATGATATTGAGGTCACTAAAACATGCAATTTTATAATCTTCAAAAAGCTTTAGGGCCCTAACCTAACATAAGCATAACTGTAGTAGTGCGAGAACCACTGATAGTTCACACGACATGGGGGCGGAGCACACACTTGCACAGCAGCCTTCTAAAGCATTTCTCTTGGTGCTCTGTGTGCTCTCTCTCTCTCTTCTCTCCCTCTCTTCTCTCTCTCTCTTCTCTCTCTTTCTGCTCTCTCTCAACTGAAATGAATTGTAAGGAAAGGTTTTCTGTCAATGAGGTGTTGTCTCATCTCTTTGACCATGAAAGTGACATAGAGGAGAATGTGTCTGAGACAGAGCATGATGTTGAGGAGGACCCTGGTTATGAGGCATCCTCCTCTGATGAGAATGAGACCCTCAGTGTTGACCCTCCTGTTGTCTCTCAACCACCACCAAACACACTACCTTCCAAACATGGAGACTTAGTGCTGATAATGTCATCAAAATGGTTCCAGGCCCACCAGATACGCTGTCAGCCATGTCCAAGACATACAATCAGCATTTGAGCTCTTCATAAATTGAAAAGGATATACTTGAGATGACAAATTTAGAGGGGAGGTGCGTGTATGCGGACAGTTGGTAAGACTTGGATGTGACCCACTTGCAGGCCTACATTGGGTTGCTCATTTTGGCAGGAGTGTACAAGTCAAAAGGCAAAGCAACAGCAAGCCTTTGGGCTGCTGACACTGGAAGGGCAATATTTCCAGCCACCATGTCTCTAAACACATTCCATGTTTTCTCCCGTGTCATACGCTTTGATGACAGAGAAACAAGGCAGGGCCCACGAGAGCGTGACAAACTCGCAGCAATACGGGATGTTTGGGACAAGTGGGTTCAGCGATGACCCTTTCTTTACTATCCAGGCCCTCACGGGACTGTGGATGAATGTCTGGTTGTGTTTCGTGGGCACTGTCCATTCAGACAATACTGAAACTGTGTTTGTTTTTCCTGGGGTCAAATTGACCCCGAACATAATACATGTTACTATTCTTTATAACAGAAATTGTTTTTCGTTCCAAATATTATAGATAACAAAAATATGTACTTAGAAATAATTTAAAGCCTTTTAAACTATTATTCAGCAGCCTAAACACCAAAGAGAGGCCTCTGAGTGAACTATTCAGAACTGTTCGTGGTATTTCTCCCACATAGCCAACTATTCTGGAGGATTTGTGTGAATGTTTTGGATGATCTGTAAAGGTTAAAGATCCACAATGTATTGGAAAGAGGTGGCAGTCAGAGCTCAACGTTACGGTTACAGACACAAATGAGGAAGACTGGAAGACGGACTGAGCTATGCCAACAGAGACTACGTAGCAGTACGACAGAGGAACATGATAAATGGTTCAGATATCAGAGCAGACTCCTCTCCGGTACTTTTAATCCATTTGGATCATCTACGATAGCAGCGGCAATATCGTGTGTAGAGGTCATCATTGTTGGTCTGGACCCATGCAACAGGCAACAGGGAGAAATGGAATCATTTGATTACCTACAGATGTTTCTACTATCATCTGACGGAATTGTGGCTGCGTAACCAGAGTGAAGTAAAAGTAAAAGTAGGGGGTGCACATGATAAGTGTAGACACAAGGTGGGAGCAGCGCTCCATCATGTGTACCTGAGTTTTCCGCATCGATCACTACTGTACATCAATGCACAGAATGAATTGTGAAGAACAAGAATGACGTCACTTGACTTTGTCTGAAAGGTGTGGCTCCAGGAACCAGACAGAATAGTGACCCCACGTTGAAACAAATAAAGCTGGACAAGTTTAAGAAGACCGAAAACCTGTTATATTGTTATACTATTTTCCCAATATCATTCAGAAAACTGTAAAGTTTTCTACTCTATATTGTACTTGAGTTTACAGTACTTGTCTTCCTCCTAATGTTTATTGTACCAAACACCAAGGCTTCCTTGCAAGTGAAAACCTTAATAACAACAACAACTTAATTCTGATTTCTACTGATCTTTACAATCTGTAGACCAGACAACATCCTCGGTCTTTGGACCTTCACACCGGAACAGGAAAAACTCCCCAAAAACACCTTTAACAGGAAATAAAGGAAGAAACCTCAGGAAGAGGTAGCAGTACTAGTAAGACACACATGACTAATAATAATTAGAATCATAGTAGCAGTGGGTGTCAGCAGAAGACACAACCACGGTCCAGTATAACCATGATCCATCAAAACCTGCAAAGCAAGAAAGCACAAAAACTCTGGGAAAGAAGCGCAGCTAGACTGAAAGTGGAAGTTGGTTCCACAGGAGAGGAGCATACTAGCTGAAGGCTTTGACTCCCATCCTACTTTTTGAGACTCTAGGAACCACAAGTAACCCTGCACTCTGGGAGCACAGCTCTCTAGAGGAGTAATAGGGCACTATAAGCTCCTTAAGATATGACGGTGCCAGACCAATCAGGGTTTCTGGATGTTACAGGGAGTCAGTGCAGAGAAGCTAATACAGGAGTAATATCATCTCTTTTCTTAGTTCTTGTTAGTACACGAGCTGCAGAATTCTGAATCAACTGGAGAGATTTCAGAGACTTATTAGAGCAGCCTGATAATAAGGAATCGCAGTGATCTAGTCTAGAGGTAACAAATGCGTGAACTCATTTCTCTGCATCGCTTTCAGACAGGATGCACCTGATTTTTGAAATGTTATGTAGGTGAAAAAAGCATTCCTTGAAGACTGTTTTATCTGAGAGTTAAAAGACAAATCCTGATCAAAGGTAACTCAGAGATTCTCTACGGTGGTGCTGGATGCCAGAACAATGCCTTCTAGAGAACCTACATCATCAGATAACTGATTTCGGTGTTCAGGGCCTAGTACAGGGGTCCCCAACTGGCGGACCGTGGTCCGGATCCGGACCCAGACGCAGTTGCATCCGGATCCAGCATCTCAAACCGATAGATAATTAGGAAATATACATACTTGAAAGCGGGTTTATACTTTAACCGGCGCAGCTTTTCCAGCATTTACGGCACTTGTTCAGCGGTGCAGAAAACACACTGACCAATGCGTTGTAAATCACATCAGGTGATGCAGCTCAGCCAATCAAATATGGGTGTTCTGACACGTTTCCTGATTAGAGTGAGATTTACACACACCGTGACACACGGGGGAGAGACGAGGAAATAGAAAGAAAAGCAGGAAAATTGCGATGATGAGAGAAGTTATCTCACATGACGTTCTCCAACAAGAGAAACGTGTTCAGAGAGGATATAATTTTTAAGCAAGAATTAAAAGACTCTTCTATGTTAATTATTCCCACAGGAAGTTAAAACCAGCATTTCTATGTATTATTTATAATCCATCCAGTTAAATTTGAAAACTGAGAATAATAATTTGTTAAAATATAATTGATGTGTACTTTCTTTATTTGATTTGACAGTTGTTGACTACACAGAGTACTAGACTTCTTGAATATATATATATATATATATATATATATATATATATATGGCACTAAATAGATATTATTGTAATGTTTCGGACCTTTGCCCGAGGAGATTTTCTCAATCTGGACCTTTTGGAATTTTAGTTGAAGACCCCTGGCCTAGTAGAATAACTTCAAGTTCAGCATCAGGAAGTTGTCGGTCAACCAGGTTTTTATATCCTTAAGGTAAGGATAATGTTGCCTAAAGGAAGCATATATATGGTGAATAGAATTGGTACAAGCACATCACTTGGAACTCTGCGACTAACTTTGGCCACATTCACCAGTACAAACTGAGATCGATCTGATGAATGGATCTTAAACCAGCTTAATGCAGTTCCTTTGATGCCAATGGTGTTGAATGCAGAAGTAAGATGTAGCAAGACAAGTGCCGAGACAAGTCCTTTGTCTGATGCGATCAGAAGGTCATTGGTATTTCTTACCAGTGCTGTCTCTGTGCTGTGATGCTCTCTGAATCCTAAAGGAACAATCCTCAAATAAACTATTGCTCTGTAAAAAGTCACACAACTGAGAGGAAGGGAAGGTGAGAGAGGTGTTAAATAATATGTTTTACATTTAGGCTACTAGTCAGCTAGGTGCATCACCTTACTTGTAAAAAGAGAACACATGTGTAGAGGAAGGAGCAGGCAAAGAGCCACATGAGTGAGCTCTGCTCTGTGTGCTAGCAGAGACACAGAGGGGCTGTCTGACAATCACAGACATAAACCAATGTTCATAAACTCTAATCCTCCTAAAATCCATTTTCCAAAATGTAACAGTGTTACTTTAATGTACATGCCATTGCTATGTAAATAAATGTATTATTGTTCAGCTGTGTGTTTGTGTCTTTTCAGATATTGTCAACACGACTATCGATGGAGTAGCTGTGACACAGACCAGGTTTGAGCGTACAGAGAAAATGTCCACCTATCTGCTGGCCATGGTCATCTGTGACTACACACAGCTCAATGCTACACAAGGAGGCACTCTGGTAACTGTCATGCAGTGGCTCTATAACTGAAATCACAATGGTACTCTAACTAAAGTTACATAAAACCTTCTCACAGCAGACATTATGACCAGTCAAGCATGTGCCTAACACTGATTTCTGCATTGCACTGTATTATCTGCTGTCACTTCTGTTATCAATCCCACCTCTGCTTCTTTGCTGTGACTCGTCAAAAGTTTTGCTGTAAAAAAGGTCCACAAATCTGATTTGGTATCAAGAAAGATTCTATTCTAAGTACAAGACGGACAGATGTCTGACAGGGACGGAAAGACAAACTGATGATGCTCACTGAGAGAACATGCCGGTCAAGTCCAAACGTTTGTGAGTTGGTGGTTCAGGCAAAGTTTAACCTGCATTTCCACCAGGAAATAATCAGAAACATAACAAACTAACTGGCACACAGCAACCTCAGACAGGATGTATTCCAGTGGAAATGCATTTGTTCAAATCAAAAGGAATTTTCTTCTCTGAAGCATGAGTGTGTGTGTGTGTGTGTGTGTGTGTGTGTGTGTGTGTGTGTGTGTGTGTGTGTGTGTGTGTGTGTGTGTGTGTGTGTGTGTGTGTGTGTGTGTGCTCAAAGTGATGGACATATCAGACAGACAGCTGACGATCACTGCCAGCCTGATGACTCAATCAGTTGGAGCTGTATCACAATGGTTCTTGATCTTAACAGAGAGGGACTTTGGCAATTATAACAAATGTGCTTGAACTCACAAAGAATTTGAGAGTTAAACTGTGAGCACTGCACAGGATAAGAGAGAGATGCTCCTCTTTTACATTTCAGGTCCCACTGCTTGGTATGTCTGTTATTAATATGACTTGTTGCTTGACTGCCATTAACTGTGTTCCAGTAGTCATTGAGCTGTAAGCCATTCCAAATGGCGAGATGGTGACATCAGAGTTGTGAAAGGGATTTGAGGGCGTGGGAAAGAGGAAGTGACAGAGTAGATTTGTGGGAAAGAGGAAGTGACAGAGTAGATTTGTGGGAAAGAGGAAGTGACAGAGTAGATTTGTGAGAAAGAGGAAGTGACAGAGTAGATTTGTGGGAAAGAGGAAGTGACAGAGTAGATTTGTGGGAAAGAGGAAGTGACAGAGTAGATTTGTGAGAAAGAGGAAGTGACAGAGTAGATTTGTGAGAAAGAGGAAGTGACAGAGTAGATTTGTGAGAAAGAGGAAGTGACAGAGTAGATTTGTGGGAAAGAGGAAGTGACACAGTAGATTTGTGGGAAAGAGGAAGTGACAGAGTAGATTTGTGAGAAAGAGGAAGTGACAGAGTAGATTTGTGAGAAAGAGGAAGTGACAGAGTAGATTTGTGGGAAAGAGGAAGTGACAGAGTAGATTTGAAGTGTAGAATTAGCAGCAGAACAACAGGAACTACCACTAGAAGGAAAAGAGGGAAGATATCTTTCTTATTGAATTTGCGGCAAAGCTTCATGTTGCGAGGCAACGATGTATTTCATTATTAGAGTTGTGGAAATGAATATTTTTATTATCAATATTGTGATGATTATTTTTTGAACCACGATTCATTTTTTTTATTTCTATAAAATGTTTGAAAACGGCCGATCACAAACTTCACAGAGCCCCAAAGGTGTTGTCTGGTTTTGTCTCGTTAAGACACAAATATATTAAATGACTATATAAAACCTCACGTTTCAAGATTTGGCATAGTAGCGTCATGAATATATATGAATAATATACATATGTAAATAAATATTTTGTTTAAGCACAAGTGACAATGTTATATAAATTGGTTTAGTGTCTTTCTACTGATATCTACTGTACATATTCTTTAGTTTAGCCTGTAAGTTTATGAAAATGTCTACACGTCAGTCTCTTAAAACCTTTATGCATGATAATACTTCATTTACATAACGTTTGCTGTTTTGTGTTCAGATCCGTATCTGGGCTCGCAGGACGGCCATTGAGCAGGGACAGGGGAGCTATGCTCTCAATGTGACTGGACCCATACTGGACTTCTTCCAGTCGTACTATAACGTGTCCTACCCTCTCAGCAAAGCAGGTGAGTCTGCATCTATCGTCTACTTTCCAGGACCAAAATGGGCATTTTGAATTATCGATTTTATTTCTATTTCTTGCTTAATATGAGGGGGTTATTTTAAAATAACTGCAAATTACTTTAATGTTCTGTACTAATTAGCAAGGGTTGCTTACCTAAACTAAGATAGTGAACATGGTAGACATTCCTGCCTAACATCAGCACGTCAATACCGCCATCGTGAGCATGTCAGCTCAGGACTACCGATCAAGTACAGCCTCACAGAGCCCAGACGGGACGAAGAGTTAGGAGCAGACAAACACGTGAGATCTATGTTGAAGCTGCAGCGGGCCTCACATGCATGAAACAAGCAAATGTCCACCGTGTTTTCCATCGTTTGACTTTTGGTGCTGTGCTCTTTCAATTGGCACCTGACTGGAGAATTACTGCCTGTTTATCTTGATGCGTGCAACTCCTAACATTCACACAATACTAGTGGGTTGGTACAAAGATTATTTTGCATGTTCTTTTGCTGATTTTCAGGAGATTCTTTATAATGTGCACTACATTTGGATGGAAACTTGACTTGGTTGAGGAAGCTGATCACTGTTGGGTATACACTGCACTACATCCTTGTTCAACAATAAGGCCTGACATGTAAGAAGAGAGCAGGCTTTCTTTTGCTGAGATCTCATCCATTTCATATTTTAAATATCCTGCTGCTCAGAACAGGAGATATGATAGGATATGCTGAGGTTTCTCACATTGCAGGATGTTCCTCAACTCAAATGACAAAAAACAAACCTATTTCCCTGAGATCTCTGCTGCCATCCCAGGACAAAGGGGTTGATGGATACTGCTGCTCGGCTCTCCCTGGATAGCTTGGTAACACTAGAGGGAAGTTAGGAAATGCTTTTTGTAAAATGAATGGATGAACCACATTTCTAGGGTTGTGGGGTATATTGGCATGACTTTAAATCCAGTTCCTTTAATCTACATTCAACCTGGTCTCTACAGATCAAATTGCTCTGCCAGACTTCTATTTTGGTGCGATGGAGAATTGGGGTTTGGTGACATACAGAGAAACCAACCTTCTCTATGACCCAGTGACCTCCTCCAGCAGGAATAAAGAGACCACTGCCACCATTATTGCTCATGAACTAGCACACATGGTGAATAGATTTCCTTTTGAATTGTATCTATTGATTGATTTACTCATTAAGTAGTCAACACTGATGTCATCTCTGGTGCAGTGGTTTGGTAACCTGGTTACTCTGCGCTGGTGGAATGAGGTCTGGCTGAACGAGGGCTTTGCGTCGTATGTGTCTTACCTGGGAGCCGACCATGCTGAGCCTGCATGGGATGTGGTGAGAACACAATGCTCCGTTGACACTAGCTAGCCTACATACGTACATTTCTGTCATCACCCTTGCACATCATATGACATCTTAATACATTTCTGTTTGTCTGTTTGCTCCAGAAAGACTTGATCATACTAGATGACGTCCACAAGGTGTTTGCAGTCGATGCCTTGACCTCCTCTCATCCCCTGTCTTCTGAAGAAGACAGTATTATCTTGCCAGGCCAAATCAGTGAGCAGTTTGATGCCATCTCATATAGCAAGGTACACAGACATCAGAAAAAGATTTGTATGTCATGTATTACAGCATAAACACGCCCACAGTGCCTTTCACAGGTTGCTGTACATAGTATTGTATATATTATGCTGTACAAGAGAAGATACTTGTTGCTCTTGTAAACTGATGTATCGTCTGTGGCTCCTCAGGGTGCAGCAGTGCTGAGGATGCTGTCCGATTTTCTCTCAGAGCCGGTCTTTGTCCAGGGACTCAGCGTACGTTTGTCTGTATTTTTGTTGGCTTAACATGATAAAATGGGGCGGCTGTGTGTTCGTGGGTGAGCGGGTTGTCTTTAACCACAACCACAGATTGAGTTGTTCCTTTGTCTTCAGAGATACCTCCAGCACTTTGCCTACAGTAACACAGTAGGGAATGACTTGTGGCATCATCTACAAATGGTAAGATGGAAGTCTTTTTATTATTTTGCAAAATGTTATTTGAAGTTTACACATTTTTTATTACAATTAGCTGCAATGGCAACATGTGGTGCTTTCTTGTAGTATTGTGTGCCCATTGGCTTCGGCGTAGAATATTCAACTTGTGTTAATAACCTTTTATCAAGAAAACATGTCGAAAGACAGAAGTGTATTGTCTGCGTGTATTGTCATATGATTTTCAAATCCCTCCGGGTGTATTACGCAGATTGAACGGAGCTTTCTGACGCCAAAGGCCGGAGAGCTAATTCACTTCATTTGCAAACCATTCACAAATTGAGTCTGTAGTCTTACAAAACTCATCTTACATCACTGACTCACTATAGTGCGTCTTTACCCATTAATTATGCAAGCTTGACATTTACAAAATCTCTAAATTTGAAACATCTAAGTTTATAAAAATGATGTTTAGATAGATTCATGATAACTAACTCTGTTTACAATCATGTTAGTTTCCTGCCATATGAACTGGATGTTGATTGTCCTGCAACTTTTCTCTCAACCGCAGCTCAGACCACCACAGGGGGGAGAATGTCCGCCCCCCCCTACCTTGTCTCTCACCCAGAACACTGATTAGTGCTGGAATGTTGAGTTTAATCCATGTATTTATTATGCATATGGACACATCCATGTATATCTACATAGGTCTGTGTCATAATAACAATGTCTGTCTATAAACAGGATAAACAATGTGTTCACATACTGTGTAATTGTTTAAGTCATTGTATATTTTATTAATAACAGATGTTCTGGTCACACTCATGTGCATTTGGGCCTTTGAAGAATTGAAGTGTGTTGTATTTGACATATTTGTTTATGTAATATAAATACCTTAAACTAAATACATGGAAGTGTTTAATGTTTCCTGTCATCTTTGTCAACAGGCAGTGGAAACAAATGATGTTTCACTACCTGGTCCGGTTTGTACGATCATGGACCGCTGGGTGCTCCAGATGGGCTTCCCAGTGGTGACCCTAGATACCACCACAGGACAGGTATCCCAGAAGCACTTCCTGCTGGATCCAGAGTCCAAGATCACAGTTCAATCACCTTACAAGTACGCAACACTGGCTACAACGTTTCACTGCAACATATTTGCAGGGATTATATTTTCCTCACGAATTACTTCACTTCAAGTGACTCAAAGTCGCATTATTCTTCAAACCTAAATGCATTTTGATAATGTACTGTATGTGGCAGTAATTGAGAATGAATCAGAATGTATTTCCTTCCCTAGCTTTGAGTGGCTGATCCCTGTTAGGTGGATGAAGAGCGGCGAGGTAAAGAGAGATATCTGGTGGCTGCTGGAAAAAGAAGGTGTGTAATAATATGCTAGCAATCCACACAACTCATATTGACTGATACAGCCGGTTACACAGTTTGCACATGATGTGACAGTGATATGTATTAATACATAATGCCTTTGTTCAATGACGTTATTTAATGTTTTACTGGTTCCGTTCTCTTCTCAGCGGTAAACTTGGAGATGAAGAGAGGTGGTTTGTGGGTTCTGGCCAACATCAATGTAACCGGGTACTACCGGGTAAACTATGACCTGGGGAACTGGGAGAGGCTCTTAGCTCAGCTTCATTCAGAGCACCAGGTACAGTCAGGCTGCTCCGACACATTCCACACGCTGACACTTGTTTATCCTGTCTTTGTTTTCATTCTCTCTTCCATTACTTTGTTGAGTGTTTTCATAATGTTCATCATGTTTGACACATACACTCTGTTGTGCAGGTGATACCGGTGATAAACAGAGCCCAGCTTGTGGATGATGCTTTCAATCTGGCCAGGTATGTCACTTTGTCCAGCCCATCTCCATGCTCGGTCTCATTAGAGTCGAAGAGTTAGAACCCAAGTCAAATCAAGACACATATTTCTTACTACTTGTTGCCATTGTGAGTAACAGAAAGGCCTGCCATCAGTATACCTGCCTACAAAAGGAAACTGTTGTGAATATGGGCTAAGCATTTAAATATGAAATCCCACAATAACCATCTTGCTATTCAGTGTGTAACCAGTGGGGCTGAAGTGATTTCTTTATGTCAGGGTGCTAGATGACAGATGATTGGGTCAGTACAATCAAAAGGGTGGATCCCCTTCAAACAACCTGGAAACAGTTAACCATTACATATAGATCTGTCTTCTGGTGATGTTTCTGTGGCAGACTACAACCCAAAAGCACAACCCAGAGAGCAGTCAATGTCAAAATAAGTTCTGTTTATGAGTCGAAAGGACAGCAGGGGTTAAAGGCACGAGATCGAGCAGCACAGGCAAACTGATCTAACAGAGGACAGGCAAGGTAGTCCATACCACTGCAAGTCTTAGTGCTCCATTCCAATTCATCCAACTTGTTGTTTGGCATTATTTTCTAAATGTAAAATATCAGACTTGTGTGAAGTGGCATCACACGCAGCACGCTGTGGCTCAGGAGTGTGAGCGGGTCTTCTGTTCACCAGGAGCTCGTTGGTCCTGAAATCTGAAATGACCTGAGAGATAGTGATGATGGCAGGAATACAGGACAGATGAAAGAAACTCCATTATGAGTTGTGACACTTTTAGGTTATGACATATAACATAACTGTTCTTCACTTCCGCAGAGCGGTTCTTAACAAGGCTACAAACAGCAGCAACCGGCCTGTTATAGACAGACAGCCAAGCAGCAATACCGAGCACATCAAAGTGCTCAATAAGTCCATGGCAGATCCATCACTAGTTTTTGATATTTCTTTTGGAATATCCTGATAAAGTCCTGATAGTGGAGCAAGAGGAAGGGTCCATGAGGGTTTATTCCAGGACTCCTCCATCGTGTTACGGTGCAGGCCGTCAGCTCATAGACCCATGTCCCAATGTAACATTATATCATCTAAACCACACACATCTCATCTCTCTGCAGGGCTCAGATGGTCTCCACTACTCTCGCTCTGAACACAACCCTCTACCTGTCTGTGGAGGCAGAATACATGCCCTGGCAGTCTGCTCTGGATAATCTGGGCTATTACTACCTCATGCTGGACCGCACTGAAGTCTATCAGCCTATGCAGGTACACTACACTATCTGTGTATACCAGTGGCAAAGATTCTTCAATGTTTAGCTCACTTACAACATGTTCATTTACACCACCGTGGTGAGTCTGTATGGAGGCAGGAACCAGCATCTGTTACTCATGTCTGTGATGCTTCTAGGACTACATAAAGAAGCTGGTGACGCCTCTCTTCCTGTACTTCAAAAGCATTACATCAGACTGGATCCTTGTTCCTGACAGACACACTGACCAGTGAGTATACTCACCTGGATACAAAAGTATATGCGTGAACAATATACTGTACGTATATGTACTAAAGCGCTAATGGCTAATGGTGAATGTATTGATCTGGGAAATGAGACTGTGCCTACAGCTCCTGTACATGAGTTTTGTAAAAATAATGAACCCATAATTTACCAGCCGCTACATGTTGGATGTACTGTAGGCCCGCAGACCCCTGGTCCACATTCACCAAGGGGCCATAAAGGAGCCCATAAGATCACACACTGTTTTCCTTTTTTTACCTTGAGTTTAATTTGACTGTTTTTATTTTTTACACATTAAATAAAAAAATATTTAATAACAATTATCCTGTGAGGAAAAAATATTTAAAACAAATGTGATTTGACATAATGCAGCGGGCTATGCATTCTGTCTGGTCCCTTCAATGGGCCCCTGGCCTTAGTTTTGCTTTGCTGTTTCGATGGACTTGGTAAATTAGTCTCTTGAGTTAAAACCCCGTGAACCCTGCACACCCCACTACACTATCATATACAACATTACCCAGTGAAGAAAAATGTCGAAATATCGCTATTAATCGCTCTCAAAACCACGCTCCGTCAACTCCGTGCTCCTTCCACTCAGAGAGAGAGAGAGAGAGAGAGAGAGAGAGAGAGAGAGAGAGAGAGAGAGAGAGAGAGAGAGATTTTTTTGATTTTTAGAAAACCTTTATTTTGTTTGAACAACATCTTTCTTTATCATTTTAAACAGTTAAACAAATAAAGTCCAACAAACATAAATGTGTCTTTGATTGTCAGATCTGACTCT
>NW_027466451.1:3137500-3242500 GCF_050575085.1 Anarhichas minor | reverse complement strand
GCTTCAGCAGGAGTCAGTGAGAGAGCTTAACTAGCTGCGATGATACAGGCTTCAGCCTGAGCCAGCTACAGATGTTTGTGCACCCACTCACACTGTAGCCACAACCTACAGTTATGTCTACTACATAATGCATAATACAATGTCAAAATACAGCTACGCCTTGCTCTACGGATCATGCTAAACGTATTGCGAGGTAATGCAAAAGAAAGAACTCCCCCCATCATCTCTCAGGGGTCCATTGAGAGGATGTAAAAGTATCGGCTACTTTCCTGAGATCTGCATCTGCTGAGTGATGAGGACTTGTAGTATGTTTACAGTGTCGCCAGGTTTAAGGGGTTTATATATAGATAAGTCTCAAGTCTCTTATGGATTCAATAGACGTTCTAGCATCTGCTGAATGACATCCTCTCTGCTTATGAGTCAGCATTGATCAGTTGTTTGCTACATGATCTCTTTAAACAGGCTATTGCAATACAATATGAAAAAAACACATTGAAAAACGTTCCTAGTAAATAAGTGTATTCTGTATTTAAAGGTACTCCCAGTAACAGGAAAGTATTGTTAGGCATGCAATAATAAGTACAACCGTGTAGTGTGATTACACAGTGATGTCCTCCCAATGAACACTTCCCTTCAGCCTCTCAAACACACAGATGCTCACAAAGTCTCAAGTCACTGTGTGTGCGACTTAAGTTCGACTTGAGTCCAAGACCCAAGTTCAACTTCCCATCTCTGTCATCAGCGTACGCTTGAGAACAGTTTTGTTTACAATGTGGCAGCATGATGTAAATGGAGAGTTTTGTTTCTTCACACTTTGTCCTGACCCTTTGTGTGCACAATGCCTCTCCACTATTCCAAATGATCCATTCAGATCAAGAGCCAACCGTGTCAAACGCTGAATTCAAATCAAAGAGGGTTCAAACAGAACAGCATCCTCCGTCACTTCAATCATTGCCGTTTCACTCATATGAAAGCCAAATTGGATTTTTTTCAAAAATACTATTGTTTTACATAAAAGATATTAATTTATTATAAACATTTTTTTTAGGAAATCCTAAGCCCAAAGTAATATAAAACCAATAGAATGAGAGTGTGACTGTTCAGCTGGAGAGAGAAGAGTTAATACTGGAAAGAACTGTCATGCCTGTCTCTTCTGTTCACAGGCTTCTGTCTTATACTCTGAACTCAGCTATGATCCGTAAACAGGACGCCACCTCTGTCATCACATCTGTCGCCAGCAACAGAGTGGGACAGAGTCTGGCATGGGACTTTGTCAGGGAACAGTGGGAATATATGTTCACAGAGTGAGTACTACACTTATAAAGATGTATGTGTATATGTGAGAAGAGATAGAATGATAACATCTTAGTTAGCTTTAAACATGATATTAGATTCCATCTTAGTAATAATGTATCCATGAAAGTGATTGGTAAACTAAGCACTCGGTACTTGAGTATCTCACTCTGCAACTGGTTATTAGAAAGCACAACACAAACAGAGCCCAGGCAGTTTGGATTGGCCTCCGCACCTCTCCCCCTCTAGTGTTGAGCACTGGAGCCCCCCAGGGCTCTGTGCTCAGCCCCCCCTGTCCTGTACACCCACGGCTGCTACCCCAGACATGAAGAGAACTCTGTTGTGAAGTTTGCAGATGACACTACCATCATCGGCCGTATTAAAAACATTAATAAGACTTCATATAGAGAGGACAACAAACTTCAGAGTGGTGCTCAGAGAACAACCTGGGAAAACGCACACCCCTCTCTACATCCATGGAGCTGAGGGGCAGCAAGTCACCAGCTTTAAGTTCATCTCATACAACCTGACATGGTCCTCACACATCTCCATCCTGCTGAAGAAAGCTCATAAACAGCTGTATTTCTTAAAGACTGAATTCCTGTGCCAAGTTCTAAATCACATTAGTAACAATAGTAGCCGTAGGATTATTATAAAGTAGCTGGATCAATTTAATAAAGTGTGTCCCCAATCCAAATCTTTCCAATACTCCCCACAGATACTCCCATTCAACCCCATCAAAAGCTCTTTCAGCATCCAAGCTAAGGACAGCACTTAAGTACGCGATACCTTCCGCAGCATGAATAATATGCAGATGACGGCACATATTATCAGAAGCCAATCATGACTTAATAGAGCCAGTCTGGTTACAGTGAACCAATCCGGTCATATGTGGTTCAAGATGGGATGTCAGAATGCAGAGAAACACTTTAATCTTGGTGGTGAGGATGGACAGCGGTCTGTAGTTGCTACATAGGGTCGGATCTTTGCCGGGTTTAGGGAATACAGATAATAAAGCTAAGTTAATGTCTTATAAAAAACAACCTTTTTCAATAGAACCGTTAATCATATTCAATAGAATCTGACCTGACAAATCCCAAAAAGTGAAGTAAAGTTCAGGGGGAATACCCCATCCCGGTGATTTTCCCCTTTTCATCTCTACAATGGCATCTTTAAGTTCAGTCAGAGGGATGTGGACCCCTGAATCATTGCACTCATCGGAAATGTCACTTTTTGTAAAAAGTTATCACAATTTGCTTTGTCAAAGTGAACTTCGGAAACATACAGTTTAGAGTAAAATTAATGAAATTCTGAATTTATCTCTTTAGGGTCCGACAACATTTTCAGGCCAGAGTCAACAGATATAATACGAGCAGACCTCTCACCCTTATGGAGGTTTAAAGCCAACAGGTGGTCTGGATCCACTGAAGTAATAGTTTCTTAGATCTGTGAATCAAAAATTCTGCTCTCACTCTTAAGAGGGAGTTTAATTTAAATTGAATGGATTTCATTTGTTTTTATTTATCATCTGAAAAGCCAGTATTTTGCTGTTCATGCTCCAACAATGTTAGAGTAGTCTCATAATCACCACTTTGGCCTAGTCTAGTTTTATTGATATAAACAGTAAAGGCTTCTCTGAAATAGGTGCAAAACTCATTGTTTCTCAGTAACGTTACATTAATAAAGCGCCATCTTGTAGCTCTTGTGGAAGTACATGCAGAGGTTAACGAACAGGGGAGAATATTAACGTAATCAATTTGAGAAGATGCATTTGAACTAGCCAACAGATAGAGTAAAGTGAAAACCATATTGTCTGGATGTAGGGTTGATATACATCTGTAAAACTAAAATCAGACATGAGACCCTGAAATGCAGACATGGTACGTTCATGTGAGTGTTGGTTTGAATCACCAGGTCGAGTGTTGAGTCCTGTAGCATTCATATCGACGCCAATTACAACTGAAAAACCTTCCAACGTGCAGCACAAAAGTACTGATGATCAAAAGAAAACACATAAATAAGGAATGGTCCAGGTAGGCCGGTCTTATTAAGGTCACAAAGGGTAAGGACACGGACAGTGATGTCATATTGATAAACATTCAGGACCTTATCCAGCGTTCCTTGGTTCGGTTACGGTTGATGAGTTCCTCAGCCTCCGTGTGGGTCTGGAACAGATGAGCCTCTGTCAGTTTGAGTTTTGCAAGATAAAGCAAAAAGCTGCTGACGCCCTGCATGCTTCCTGGCTGTTTCCATAACCTGTGCATATTCCCCTCGTCGTTTGGCAGTAAAATTGCTGTAATCAGCAGCAAAGCATATTTGCTTGCCAGCGACAGCGACAGGGCTGCTCCTGGAGTCCTTGAGAAGTCTGTCTCTATGGGTGAAAGTACAGGGAGGTCCTGAGTGATGTTCTGTACCAATCCGCTCAGCTCTCATCACCTCGTATTTCATGAAAGTTCAGAGAAAGTTCACTCAAAGGTAACATCTCTGCTCCACCAGTTTTGTGATTTTATAAACATTATATTCTCCGTTAAGTTTATCAGAGATTCAATTTGAACTCTTTCAGTTGTTTTCTCCAAAAGTTTATCATCATCTCTTTAGATTAGCTAAAGAGTTTCGCTGCACCACTAGTGTCTTGTTCAAGCTGAAACAGCTGCTGTAGTTCAGCATCATATCACTTCTTGTTTGAGTTGAATACACTTGTTTTTCCCAGATATGGTGTGGGCTCTTTCTCCTTTGCCTCTTTGATCAGCGGAGTCACTGCTCGGTTCTCTACACCTGCTGAACTACAACAGGTACGCCCTCACTAAGGCAGTAACCTTATTAACATCAAACTGTTGTCAGAACTCTTTCTCTTGTTTCCTGTGTAAGCTGGAGGAGTTTGAGGAGAAGCACAGAGCAGCAGGGTTTGGATCCGCCACCCTGGCTGTGGAGCAGGCCTTGGAGAGGACCAGAGCTAACATCAACTGGCTGCAACAGAACAAACGGGAGATCTTGGACTGGTTCAAAAGTCAGACTGGACATTAGATTCACTAACAGGCAGAGTGAGAGAGCTGGGAGCAGCGACTCATCCCACATATAGGAAGAGATTCTCTGTATGTTTGATTAAAAGCTGCCAGAGTTAGAGGGATCAGGTCAGAAAGACATAAAGAAGGAATATCATCGAGTACAGTTGAGCAGCTACATTTCTATAGTAACAGTCAGATGTCACTCAAATGAACCTGGTTTGCATGAGGCAGAAAAAAAGCTGTTATTACCAAACATACCAAGCGCTTTGTGCACAAGATAGCCAAAGATAGCCAAGTCCAAGTCCTCCCAGAACGCCTCCGAGATGGAGTTCATCAAGGAGAAGTTCCTAGAGTAACATACTGCAATGTAATGCATAGATTTAACTTTATAACCACTTGGACCCTGCTATGAACGTAGTCATTAAAATGCCATCGTAACAATGGTTAACATGTGACTTAAGAGGCTCAGTTTGAACTCCTCGACATGTTCTGATCTGCACACACACATAAGCAGCTTATGGGCTATGCAGCTGTTGCAACAAGATGTTTTAATACACCTCCATTAAATCCTCAACCTCTCTGCAGACTCTATGTTTCTCACCAAGAGAGTTGTAACATTTTGAATGTTTCAGATTTGCATTCAATTATGTATTTCCTTTGATTGTTATGCAACAAATCACTGATTGCAATGTTTATTTGTACATGATTGTAAGCTGTGTTCTTTACCTCCAGATAAAGACTTGGCTGATGAGAAAGATTACTTACAGTCATCTGACTGCTGGTGTGTTTCCTGCTCAGGTGGACCTATTGTTAGCCAGGTCCCAGATCTCACAATAGCCACGGCCCCACAAATAAAACCCAGTTGTAACAAATCATAGTTTTACGTTAACACCAATGTTGTGGTTGTTGAGACACTTTGTCCAGCCTCCACCAATCATGTGGAGGCTGAAGTCAGACATAACTCTAAAGGTTTCTTTTGTTTCTCTCAAAGCATGTGTCACCCTGATCAGTCCACATGTCTGTTCATCCTGCTGGGATGTGGTGTTGTGTTCCATTCGGGCTTTTTGGTTCGATATATAGTTTTTGATTATTGAAAAAAATATATTTTAGATATTTTATTGATTTTTATGTGCTTTGAAAAAATTCCGACAAATGTTGGTGAATTGATGAACTCATTTTATTGTTCTGATTTGTCAAAGCCACAAACACAGAGTAACAAAGAGAAATGAAATCAGACAATAAAACATGGACGGAATTCTCCTCCAGCAAAGAAAAGGAAGACAATGATTTAAATGCAGAGAGGAAATGTTGGCTTTGTTATCTCTGCTGTACAGCAATGTGATGCACATACAAGTATGAATCAATACAATATATTCATGAGCCATTTTACTGTTGTTATTAGAAAGGTGCTGTACTTACATCCTCATTCTGTCAAAACCCAAAGAGCATCCAAGGTTGAAACTCTGGGGAGGTTGTTCGAGCACAAGAGGACAGAGTCTGTCTTCAGATGGAAGAGAATAAAGTCACATGGTCCCTTCTCATGGGTCCAGCTCTTAAGCATTGAGATAAATATGGATCTTGATAGCTGTCTGTCAGTAAATCCACTTGACAAGGAACAGTGATGTCCAGTAACAGTCATCACCTTTCATTTTGTTTGATGTATGATTTTAAACTATGCCCTCTTTGCATGCCTGAGTCCATTTTTACATGAAATAATTAAGGTCAGCTGGGTCCTTCACACTTTCAGTCAAATGAGACATGTTTATGTAACAAAATAGTGCAATACAGCAAGCAGTGACGTTTTATGTCGATTAAAGGAAACCTTGCCATTCACTTCTATTAAAGGGACTTGTTGATATTTTGAATTTGAAATCGGTTTCTAAGAGCTGCAGGTCACTGAGCTTAAAGCATGTAAGAGGTGCCAGTGTGCTTCAGACTGAGGGCTGTCAGATGGTCCAGCAGCAGGGGAATCTCCCTCCCTCCACCTTCTCCATCTATCAATCGGGGTGAGGTGAGACACTTGAGAAGGTAGAATTTCCCTCCCAAGCTGTCTCTTTAATCTTTATCACAACTTTTAGTTTGAACAGCTGCATGCAAACCATGGATGGACATCTACAGCACGGAAGCTCATCTGGACTGAATAGTTTCCTTTTGGTTTCTATGAAACCCACTAAACCCACATGTTGTTTCTCTGATGCAAGACATGTCAGTGAAACAGCGAATGAATGTGAGTGTCAGTCGTGATATATGTTCAGCTTCAAGTTCACACCAAAGCAGAGCACAGAGCAGCAGAGATCTGCCTCATGTGGCCGGTAACAGAACATAGTCAGTGTAAACTGAGACGGTCTCTTTGGAAGACATTGAACTCATCAGACGCTTGTGAGTCCAACCAGAGGTCACTTCTATCTGTGTCAACGTGCTGCTGATTCTTTTGCTTTGTAATAAAAAAACACATTTTAAACTTACACATTATGTTGAAGAAACATTGAAACATTACACAAACATGCAGTCATCTACACAACCCTCTGTAATAAATACATATTCAGCATCAAACTGGACAAGAACAGATGACCACATCCTTCATCCTGCATGGTCCTGTGGCCTGGCTGCTGCTGCTGCTGCTGATAAGAGGGTGAAGCCTCCGAGGTGGAGGTCAGTAAGACAAGAAAGCAGGGCCATAACTTGTCCACAAGAGCTTTGCATAACTCATCAAAGCTCAGGTGAAAATGATGGTGAATAGATAATAATACATAATACATTGTTAACTTCAACGCATATTCTATTATTGAATATAATTCATCATTCATTTTTATGTTACTTGGCAAATGTAATTCCCATCACAGGTTGATGACTTCAACCTGCTCGTTTTATGAGACCAAACAGTCAAAAAGTATCAATTTACAATGATAAATAACTTAACAAGCAAAACATTGACTTCAATCATCAATTATCAAAAATATCCTGAAGTATTCCATTCAACACTACCTCTGAGTACCTCAGTCCTTTGACTACTGCTGTCGTTCCTGAAGGCCAATCAAACACCTGACACGTCCCTCACCTGTCTGTACCAGAGACACTCACGGGACATCGATGTCTCTGGAGAACTAAAAGAGGCTGAAGGAGTGACAAACAGATCAACTCTTCTCTGTAGTGCTCGGTGAAAGACACACTTCTGTCAATTAGTTATTAAAGAATCTCCTTCTGACTTCATCACCTGGTTGTAATTCTCCTCCATTTCTCTTCTGTCAGTTCATTTGATGTCCTCCACCTTCATATTAAATGGAGCAACGTTTTCATTATGTATTTCTGCTGTTTGTTCAAACAGGAAGTCCAAATAAACTGCGATGTTCAGTTTCTTCCACCAGATGGTGCAATAATGTCAAAACGTCACAAATAAGTAGTTGTTTCAGCATTCGTTGCTATTAAGATGAACAGGACGCAACTTAAGATTTGATCCTTTTAAAACAAGTGTATATATACATGTATGTATATCTCCTTATATATACACACTTGGTGTGTATTTTTAGTGATGCACTTATTTGGTAAAAATGACCAAGAAGAAGAAACTGAAGTTTAATTTATTTCACTCGTGAAAAATAAATCCACGGATGTAAGTTTTGTGATGTTGACTGATGATGTTTGTAATGTAATTTAATTGGTACAACATATGAGTGAGTGGGCAATAACAGTAGTTTTTAATATCACTTCAGATCCGACGGCCACACAGGCAGTGGACCAGCTGAGGTACAGGAGCACAGGAGCACGAGTGGCTGTGAGCTGTGAGTCTGACCTTTAGTCAACAGCTGATAGCGTTAGACCCTCAAACACAACACGTACTAACGCACTAACTGAGTCCCACTTTACAAGAGCAATGTGCAGGCACCCTAACAGCACAACGGCTGCTCCCAAATGTTGATTGTCTTAATTCTAACGGTACATAAACAACAACGCCTTATGGACTTGAAAAAGGTGAAAAAAAACATCGTAGGCTTGAAGCGGGGACGCTGTTGCTGCAAATATGTACAAAAAAGATGAAAAATGGAAAAGTGTGCACAATATTTGCAGTGTAATTAGTTATGTCCAAACAAAAAAAGAGAATTACAATTTTAGCTCCACTTTGAATATGACTTTCCCAAACTGACCAAATCATTTGAAGAAATGTCCTTTCTTATAATCCCAAATGATGATTCTTTAACTGACCACAGCATCATCATCAAGCCAGAACTAGAAGCTCAAGACAAAGACAACTGACAATCACATCTGTAAATGACAACATTGCAATAACATAACATTGTTATCAAGAAGTGCAAGTAGAAGAAGAAGAAGGGAACTTTAACTCCAGAGGACTCCTTCAGAATTTTAACACACAGACGCTTATTTGCTAAAAACAAAAAGCCACAGAAAACATCTGGCCAGGATCTGACATGAGTCCCATCATGCATGGAAGTACTGAAGACCACATGCAGAGGACATGAAGGCCAGTTACATCTTCTGATTCAAGCCAGACAGAATCACATTACTCTACACTCATATCATCATCATCATCATCATCATCATCATCATCATCATCATCATCATCATCATCATCATCATCATGTGGTTAGTAAGGATTTGTTGCATTGTTAAAGGATCACACTTTGAACATAAATACCCCTCCCTCTCTGACGCCTGTACTAAATGAAACAATAATTTACATTATTAGGTGTAATCTTTTTGCATTCTTACTTCTTTCAATGCAGAGAGAAGTCAGATCAATTGAAAGAGCCCCCCCCCCCCCCCCCCCCCCCCCCTGATCTCACTGGAGGACTTTCCCTCTGGTGTCGGGTAGTTTGAGGGCCACCAGGCCACCGCATACGAGGGCAGCGAAGGACAACAGGATGGGGACAGCTTTGGTTTTGCCCACAAAGCTGGTGAAGATGGAGCTGCCGAGCACCGCCGCCAGCTTACACAGAGCGTTCAGCAGGCCGAACGCGGTGGCCCTGAGAGACCGAGACATGACATGACATCACCACTACTGGGATTCTGAAGGTCTTCAAACGTGATATTTCTGTCAGGTTGGCCAAGTTTGATCAATCCATGTGAACAATCAACAGAATTATTCAGTATAATTGTTTTCCTGCATCTTCATTATGAAAATAAGGAATATCAGCACAGCTGCAACAATAAAGTGGGGTACCTTTTAGAAGCAGGGTACAGCTCCACGGTCACCACCTCCATGCCATTCCATGCAGCTACACTGACGCCACAGAACAGACACTGCAAGGCGATGATCGCCGATTGGCTGAAGCTCAGAAACAGGAAGAAGGTACAGCCTGCTGAAATGACCATGGCGCCACCTGAGGAGAGCACACAATGCCAGTATTAAATCATGTAGAGTGTCAATGGATGTACTTTCAACTTCTCTCTTCATTGTTCTGGACTAATGCAAAAGAAAAGCAAAAACATAAGCCTGCTGGCAGAAATGAAGCAGCACCAAACACCGCGACAGACCAGACAAAGAAAGCGAACAGCTCTAAGAGATGAAGTCTCTATGAAGGCTAACAGCTGATCACTGAAACACAGCAGTGTGCTGTTAGCACTGAGATGAACTAGAAACTCATCTCCAGCAGGGAGACATCAGAGGGATGATTATTAGTGATAATTACCAGTTGTTAAGTCATCCCTCTCATACTTTTGGCTTATTTGGACTTTTGATATGAACATTTAATCTATTGTTTATGGTGAACTGTTCATCCATTAATACTCAGTGAGGGTGAGGTAGCTACCAACGTAGTCATGCTAGTTGTACTTGAGCAGACTGTGAACATTTATCATTCTGTAATCACACAGAAACATCTCAGTCACTTATAGAACAGCTCATTAAGCTTTAAAGCAGCATCTAGCAGTGAGGATGCAGATCACAACTGAAACTGGCCCTTTGAACAAAAAGCATCCTCCTGGCATGTCTCCTTATTTGACATTGACAACAACAGTCAGAAGAGTAAACCTGCTGAGAACCAGGTTCTCATATTAATTGATGCTTCCTGGCTTCATCTGGTCCTTGGAAATGAATCCTTTGACACGTGAAGGCAGTGTCATGGACGTTGAATTGTATATGTTAACAACATGGCTACCACAGCACACTCAGCCTCATTACTGATTCAATCCCCTGCATTTCAACTGACAGCCATGTTCTACTGTTGGTCCAACATGCTCTGGACTAACAGATGAATGAATCGTCTGTTTTTAGTCTTAGAGCCAGACTTGTCAGGCTGTTCATCATCTCTTTTGAGAATGCACTGTTCATTAATAGTGAACGTTTTCAGAATGTACGTATCAACAATCAACAATCATCAGTAAATGATAATCACCTATAATCTTGGCTCTGCCAATCTTGTCCATGAAGAGGGCTGAGATGATGTTGCCTGGCAACACAGCCAGACTGCCCAGGAAGCTGACCAGGTAAATGAGAACGTCGTTCTCCTCCACAGTGTCCAGGTGGCAGCCCTGTTTGTTGTGCTCAAAGGTGGTGTTCTCCATCTTACAGTCAATGAACTTCTCCTCCCACAGGTCTACAGAGAACAGGGAGACCAGGAAACATGAGAGGAAACGTATAGAAGCGGCTCAGCTGTTTGAACCTGGTTCAGGCAACTGCCTGGCAAGGTTTCATTCAATAGGAATTTTATTATTTATCTTACATTTTATGAATTAAAGGTCTAATATGAAGACATTTTCTGAAAAAGAATCCCTCTCTCATCACGTGTGAGCCAGATGAAGTGTGTGTGATGTCTGTATCTGCAGAGACTCTGCTCTCTGCCTGGATCTTCTCTTTTCTGCTTTGTGACTTTTCTTCGTCCCCGGATTCTCTGTGCTCTCTCTCCTCACAGGTTTCCATGAACCGTGGTTCTACCTGGACCTGAATCATGGTATACCTGGACCTGGATCATGGTATACCTGGACCTGGATCATGGTTCTACCTGGACCTGGATCATTGTTATACCTGGACCACGGTCAGGCCTGACACTCACTATTACTACAGTAACTTACAGTCACATTTTTTTTACTATTACTGCCACTCATTTTTCTATTATTGTTCTGCTATTACTTCTGTCATTATATGTATCATTTCTATCACATGGATCGACTATGTTGTAATTCTATTATGTTGTCCATCCTAAGGGAGGGATCTTCCTCTGCTGCTCTCCCGTTCAGTGTGTGCATCCCGTTAAGGTCGTCAAAAACGCCGCTCTGTCATGTCCTGGACTGGAACGGCCTAATGACACGCACAGCAACACATTTCTAAAAGAAACATGGACTGTAGGAGGAATCCTTTGACCATGAAGGAGCACAGGATCCTTGTATCCTGTAATACAAGATCTTCATAATCCAATGTAGATGTTTGTTGTGGTGAAAGATGAAACAAGCTTGGTTAGATTACTGTATATTATAGTTTTTGTTTTTATAGTTTTACAGTATCTGCATTCCTAATTCCTACAGTACGATGCTACTCAGCATCTAATACATTTCCGTTACAAGTACCTTAATGTTCTAACTCCTACCGACTCTCTGCCTGACAATGATGGCTCATACGGGGCACACTTGTTTCCCACATAGACAACCCTTACAGACAAACAAGGTCTAGATTGAGCCAGCTCACAACGTTTTGGTTCAAGTGTGGACAGCTATAGGCTGCCATTTGGTCCTGAGAGTAAAGCTTTTGGTTCAACCCACCTAATATTTAACCTGTAACCAGAATTCACTCTTATTCTCTGGATTCCTCCCAGCCCTGCTCCAGCTGGACCTACCTGTGTTATAGAAGACAGTGGAACGGATGGTGCAGTTCTCAAACACAGTGTCTGTGGACTTGATGTCTTCAAAGTGACAGTCTTCAAACAGTGAGCTCTCAAACTTCACTGACTTCATCTCTATACTGATGAACCTATGGGAATGGGATGGGACACAAACACCAACAGACAAAAAGCATGGACTCTCACTTCTATTGCTGTGGCAGCACAGAATCAGGATGGTAAGAATGGGTTCAACTGTGGTAAATCCAAGATGGCTACCACTGTTAATACTGCCATGGAGATAAACACTGCTGTGGACAGTGTGTTAGAAGCAAAGTAGTGGAATGATGATCTCCATGGCAATATGATATATTCAATGGCAGCCTGTATATTTATACTATTCATGCTTGATTGACAGTTAAAGCCCATTCTGTTTCAATTCTGCAAAAAGCATAGAAGTTAAATAATATACAGTAGTGCAACATACTGTATATCTGTACTGGGAGAGGTACACTCTCTCATTTTGTTAAAGAACCCAACAGCAACCCCAGGTTCAAAAGTTTCCTCCCAGCTCATCATTCTGAGATTCAGCTGTCGAGGTGGTGCAATCTGTGTGCAAAAGCTTTGCTCAGAGTGAACACAGCTCTATAGAGCTATAGAGGTGAAAATGTATGCAAAGTCAATTGAAAGAACAGAATAGAAACAACAAGGATAAGCCTTAGATACCATTAACGTAGGCTATATTTCAAATCTAAAATACATGAGGCACACCCCTTATACACAGCACAATGTCTGTGCTGTCAGTAGAGCAACTCCATCGACTGATTATAGACAAATATACGAAAGACTAAAACATATAAACTTCCCATTCAGTCTGAATGAACCCTGAGGTCATCTAAACATACGTCACCAAAGTATATCAGTTAAAGAACAAAATATAACGTCTATCAAGACAGGATGTGTGTTACTGCATGTATATCAGTCAGGCACTGAATCGACAGAAAGATGGGTTCAAACCATTGACTGTCTATAAGAAGTGGGCGTAATCGTCGTGACGTCACCTATTGGTTTGCGGACTGCCGGTTTGAAGCCTCTAGCTCAGTATTTTGAACATTGCTATCTTTGGACATCGCAACCAGAAGTGACACGAGAGGGTGGAGCTAAGTGCAATCCAACACTGAATAAGACATTTTTAGGGACCAAAATGTTGCAATTAACTTTCATGAAGTGAAACACACTATGGAAGGGTTAAAGATGTAAAACAAAAACACTGACTACTCTCAGACCGGACAACTTTGTGGTAGAGTCAATCACTGTGTAGCCCCGCCCTAAAGCATCCCCTGCTTTATGGTCTGTTTGACTCTAAATGGACCATAATGTACTAAATGAACATCATGCTGTATTGAAGAAGACTTGAAACTAGAGATTGAGATCATAAACTCATGTTTACAATGTTTACTGAGGTAATAAATCAAGAGAGAAGTAGAGTCATTTTCTCATAGACTTCTATACAACCAGAGGAGTCGCCCCCTGGTGGACACTAGAGAGAATGCAGCTCTAACACATGAAGCTTTGGCTTCACTTTATAGAACTGGAGAATTTAAAAAACAAGATCAAGAAGGTCTGCATGCATTAAATCCTTTCTTCCTTTTCATCCATCTTGTATTACAGGTTATGTCATGCACCGGTGTGATCTCATTGGTTGCGCACGGAAATATCAGAAACAAACAAGGTCAAAGCTGAAACCTATTGAAGATTTACAACCTGATCTCACAGAAATACGTGACATGACCACGACCTCTTAGCAGGGCACTACATGGTGGTGGCACAAAATGTGTTGAAAAACAGAAACAATGCCAATAGTAAGTCAATTAGGATCCTTTGTCCCGGAGGACACGCGATTTAGACGCATCCACATGATTATGCAACACATGTTTCACATTATTTTAGCCTTTATCTTCAAGGTGCAACACCAGTTGTGTGAAATACATATAAAAACATAATTCAAAGCGGTAATAAGGTTTCCTTCCATGACTTCTAATCACCACAGTAAACATTAAAGTAACCGGAGCAAAGTAACACAAGACAATACATCCAGTCTGTGACTGTGAGAAAGGCCTCCGACATGTCACACTGTAACACACGGCTCAAGAAGCTAACACACAAGATGATGAATGATATTAATATTGGATTAAAGAATACACACTATTTTTTTCCCTATTTGCTCCCAAGTCTGTTTCACACCGCTGGGTTTCAGCTGAAAGGAAAAGGCTAAAATAATGTCGTACAAAAACATGAGAATACATCTGCAGCATTTTAATGGACCAATATACACACATGTAGTTATGGTCAGATCTGTCGCGCTCTAGATGAGACATATTATAAATCTGTTAATTTACACATTCACCCAGTCTGAGATTTATTGCCAGCTAGCCTTTTCTTGCATATGACAGTTTAAACTCTTACTTTTAGTCTGGATTATAACGTGTGAATACTATTTGTGTAATATTAATTTTCGATCCTCATACCGAGCTTTGATTGGTCAGTAGGCTGCTTTTATTCCAGTCGACTCTTGTCTTCAACATGACCTGCTCTAGATTAAGTTAGGTGTTCAGCATTAGCTATCATGGCGATGTACCGTCGCTGGACTGAAAACTCAGAGTTAACCCTGAAGTTAGTTTGGTACTGGAGTTATTGTGACCTTTTTCATGTATTTTAGTTCATTCAAGAACATATTTTAAGCAGCATCCTGTCCTGTCACTGCTGCATACACTTTCACGGACTACTGAGTTCTCAAACATTCAGCTACAGGAAGCTATGGGATTTGTGGGTGCTGTAACAACATTGGTTGGTGTATCTTTCCTAACTTCACCTGTACGGATAGTCAACCTCTGGCATACCCATGTACACAAAACACAACTCTCTTGTTTATAGTATCTGAAAAGAGTGATACAATAAAAGCGTGACGCCTTCATAAACCGGTCAAGGTTTACTGTCTTCACGATGTAATTCAATGTTTTTGTTCTGTCTATTAGCATATTGCTAATGTTTTATGAGCTCCAGGGCATCACATACAACAACACACACAACAGTCAGCATGCAAAGCACAGTTTCTGATAACAACATAACTGAGAATGATATGATTGATTGAGATAATAATAACTCTAATGTTGACTAGGGGGAGGTTTCCAAGCAGTAAATGGAAAGTATCTGTCTCAGAGGATACGGCTATGACTGTCCAAACACGTCTTCACACTGCTCATCAGTCAAAACAGTATATAAACCTCAAACCTGGAGTCAATCTCTGTGTTTGCTTTGTGTCCAGGAGGTAATACAGCAAGACTTACTTGTCGTGGATGTATTCTCCTTCTTCGTGGATCTGGTTCTCTAAAGAAAAGTTAAAATGGAAGTTCTCCACTCGCTCTCTATGGAACACCTAAACAGAGACAAAGCAGCTATTTAAAACCAAACAATGTTAATTCAAACCATGAATTCATTCAAAATGTCTCGCTGTCACAAAAGCAGGACAAAATGATCCGTGCTGCTTCGTTACCTTGACTCTGGACTCGTACTCCTCATGCTGAAGGTGTTTGATCATGTCAGGGAACCAAACGGACAGACCATAGTAACTGTGACAGAGAGGAGACTGGATCAGTGAAAGGTGCATAAAACAAGTTCAACCAGGTCAGAAAGACTGCAGACGATCTATCACATCAGAAAGGACTGCTCCTCTGCTTTATCATTTCAATATGGCCTTGCTCTCTGGGTGTCCTTGTGGACCTTAAGACTGCATTTACACTGTTCTGTTGGGTTGATTTTTCTGTTATCGCCATTTACTGCTACACACACCCATACATCGACTCAGGACTGACAACTGATACCTACCCTTTGTACTGTTTTATCTATGTTTGTGTGAAAATAGAAATGCTTTTCTTAGCAGTCAGCTGGTTTGTCTCCTGGTTTGTTTCAGTCTCTGAGCCGAGCTGTGACAACTGTAAGACTGTCAGTGCAACATGCCTGGCTAGATCTTGATCCATGTCACTCTGCTGTTCCTTATCAACCTGAATGATGATGTAACACATGACATCATGACCTAACCTGAAAGCCATGCAGAACCAGATGATGGCCATCAAGAGTGTAGCAGACCTCAGTTCGGCAGACAGGAGTGATGCCACGTTCTTCATCACCTGGGACACATTAGAACTAATGAAGAAGTGCTACTGGCTGTATGCTAAACATACACACAAGCATTAAAGTGCTACATAGACTTCCGTCAGTCACAGAATTTGATTTCTCGATGTGATAATAATAATCATGACAATTGCCAAACCTGTTCAATCAATGAGTTAGCTGTCAGGCTGTATAACTTAATGTTTACTTCTCTTGGTTGGTTTGTAAAAAGTCAGTGTGAACAGAAACTGGACCAGAACTAAAGTGATTCTGGAGGGAAAAGGTACAAAAACAGATCCACATCCAGCCTCCTCTGAGCCTCAGTCTCCATCACTGAGCTCCAGTCTCTTCTTGTATTGGGTGTGTTACTACGTACCAGTTTACTGAGTGTTAGTGAGCGTACAGCCCATCGCTGTACAGCTGTTCCTGGAGCACTCTGGATCTCAATAAACTCATCCTCTGCTGTCTTAGGCGTCTTGATGTGAGTCACCTGAAAAGAGAGGGACTTTGTCTCAACAGCTTCTCCTGAATGTAACACTAATACATTATTTCAACATCAGTATGAGAATTGGTTCACAATTGAATTCCGAACCCTTCTGTTTCACTCACATCTCAGTGAAAGAGAGAAATCTATGACTATGATACATGGACCCACAGATGAGACTTGCCTTTAACAGATCAATTGAATGGGCCACTTTCTGTATATTGTCTTGTGGGCCTTTGTGCTGTGCTGAAGGGGGACCGAGTGGTAGAGTTGGCATCTTGCACGAGTATCTTATTGTGTGGTTAGAGTCACCTTAGCCTGCTGTGAGTACGTACATTTCATTTGATTTTGGTTCGTGTGCAGTGGTTTATTCATAATTTGGCATGCATTGTCAATACAATCTATATTTTCAGTATAGCAGTCTGTAGTTCCAGTTTATTCTGGGTCTTGTGCTTTGAGTGTCACCGGGTCACAAATACATCCATTCATATCTGAATAATATATTTGAACTGTTACATGCATATTGGATAGTGACATGTACTCACAGTAAAGACTTTCTCTGGCTGTCCTTTGGCCCTCCAGTTGGTGTCATGGACCTGTTTCAGGATCATCCACGCCTCATCATGCTTGGCATTCTGCTCAACACACACAAACACACGCATACAAGCATGCACACAGCAATGTAAAAATAATCTAGTAACTAAATTGCAATGTCGTCACCATAAACACTTTGGATTTTCCTCGGAGAGTCCTGTAGGTATTGTTCAGGACTCCACTCTCAAACCAACATCAGTTAGAAGCAGTGAGCAGTGGACCTGGGTTTAGTGCACCTCAAGTGTATGCAAGGCCCCAAAGATTAAAGCACTCCCATCAAGTGTAATGTTGAATCGGCTCCTTTGTTGATTTGTTCACCATCAGAGGGGTCATGTGTTCCGGGATTAAATCACAAGCACTTTAATTTGCATTTACATGATTTAGCTTCGATGGTTGCGGTTTAATGAAGCCCTCAGAGACATTTGAACAGTGAAGTGCTAGTCCTTCTTTGCATTAGTGTTGGAGTAGAAGTGCACTATAAACATGTGTGCAGTCTCACCTCCAGGAGGAAGCGGGGACTCTCAGGCATGAAGGTGAGTCCAACCAGAGAGCCGATAGCAGGAAGAGCTGCAACCAGGACAAACACCCGCCAGCTGTGGAACTGGAACTCTGTGCCCATGCTGAACCCCCAACCTGGACAACAAACACACACACACTGGGATTGTTTACCGTAACTAATAAGGTGCTTTTATTCATTTGAACTATCAATTTCTTTGTAGCATTTATTTATACTTTTTCAAGTAGGAGGTGGGACATTATTTTGTTCCAAAATGTTGCATAATTCTATACAGTTTACTGTATAATACACACTACTACAACAGCATACTATGATCATTAGTTAGTTTACGGAAAACATACTTAACTACTTTATGATAACAGAAAATGAATGAATGTGTGGCGTCACGTGTCCATCAAACTGAGACTTTTCACTGCAATTTAAACTTAGCTTTTTTCCGCCTACTTTATGTAAACAAAGTGATAGTTAAGACCCCAGGAGGCGTAGCTTCCCACAAGCAGATGACATAGCCTCCCCCACATCAAGTGTCAGATGCGAGTAAGCTGACAAAGTGGAATCAATAAGAGCTTTGTAATCCTGATCCTCGAGACTCATTGTTTTTCGTAAGGCCGCCAGGAGGATGCCCAAGGTGCCCATACGAGTTAACTGCGCAGCACTAATCGAGCAGGAAATCACCTGGGGCAGTGAGGATTAGTAGAAAAACGGGCTGACTAGTGCTGTCCATTTAGCTATTGCCAATATACTGGTGACATGTCCCCAAATAAGCATGAGGGGCATTGTTGATGCCGATCCCAGGGTCCAGCCCAGACTGAAAAAGCAGTAGCACTGAGAAGTCATGATGCCCCCAACAAAGCAGGTTAAGGCCACAACTTAACATCGCTGCCTGCGTACAGGGCTGCAGTAAAGGGAAATCAAGCCCACACAAAGAAAATAGCGTGCACTGGTACCTGATCATACCCAGTAGGCACAACACTTAACCTCACCAACTGTGAAAATAGGGGCTGTTTCACCGGTGGATAACCTGAAATAAACAGAAATTACCACAGACACTCTGGAGCCAGCTAGCATGCTAGTAAAAGTAGCCTCTGGCTAATAACAAACAATGCAATGGTCAGCTTAGCACTACCATGTAGCAATGTAGTCTATACGACAAAAACCTGCACCACGTGAGTGATGAATTGAATCTTTGCTTAGGAAGGTTCCTAACTGAGTGAAATGACTCGGAAGTATCTAAGAGGCCGCCATGATGAGAGCTGTTCCAATTCTCTAAATGCTAAGGAAAGGTGCTTCAATGCTTCCTTTATTAGCTCCTTTAGCATAGGAAACACTGGACCATCCTGTACCAAAGGAAAGGAGATAATTCCGTCCCACAATTCCTTACGGCGGCAACATTTAAAGTGACGCCTCATTCTCAAACAAACGATATGCTTATCTAACACAGGTTTAACAATATACTCATACAGTCATAAAGTAATAGGATTCATGTTGATGAATATGAATAGGCTGTGACAATCCTTACGTGTCATCTCCTATGTATTTATTCACTTTGAACATGTAACAAATAAGTACAAAAAAAAAGAATACGGAATTGTTTCTATTGAAGCAGTGTTGATTGTTAGTGTGACATCAGCAGGATACCCGGTTCTCTCCTTCACACCCCGAGTGAAGCAGAGTTGCGCTTTTTGTAGTCCTTCATTGTACTTTCGCCATAGCAGACCTATGTCAGTGACATCCCCCACGCATTATAATTACCTAGCCACAGTTGTCTTTTCCTAACTCCTTCACATCTCTCCTTGACCTCATGACGTTTTCCATAGAGGTCAAGGAAAAGTAGTTAGGAATCGACGGTAGGAGGTAGTTTTTTGTCTTTTCGACCGCAGCCCTAGTCTCTGAGCAAAAGGGCAAAGCCAGAAGTTGACCCCGCTTTTATAGAAGCTCTACCTCATGGGGTTGTGGGATTTCCTCGGTTTGCATTAGGGCTTAAAAGTATGTGGAACGAAGGCTGTCATTCTGTCAATATCAAAGTGACGGTCAGAGTGAGTGAGTGAGGTCAGAGTGAGGTCAAAACAACTCTACCTTCGCAAAAGGGCACCATATTTCTCTCTCAAGCCAATCAGAGCAGATGTGTTTTAGTCAGAATGCCCCCAAAACCCTGTTTTAAATGGGAACCGGTTCTAAATTAGTAAAAAAAACAAAGTATTGATGCGGTCCGGAATTAGCGGTTCTGCTATTGATACTTTAGATGTTCCGGAGTGAGATGTCCTCTTCTCAAACCTCCTCTCTCTGTCTCTTTGTCTTCGTGTTTTACTCTGACGCACACACACCGACTCCGGCTCAGTACAGCGTGAGACTCACATCATGGCAGAGACAAGAAAACTATCCAAAGTGTGGCTACATTTTACTCCAGGAGAGGCTGAGAACTCTCGTTGTCATAAATGCAATAAAACCCTCACAAGTGAGGGAGATACCAGCAGTCTATTGAAACATCTGACAAACAAGCAAAACATCAATGTGCAGAAATGCTCAGTTTTCTACTGTTTGTGGAGCAGCCGTCTGTCCTCGTCCACTGCAGGTAACGTTAGTGAGGTCATACGGAGTTTGATCATAAGAACAGGCTAATCAATGAAAGCTAATCGCTAAGCTAACTGTTTAGCTGCTGATATGATTTACCTCTCAATATACGGCACACCGAAGAGTCTCAGATCTTCCACAGTTAGTCTCTTTGCATGCCTACAGTATATACAAGAACTTTCAATACGTTTTGCAAGGGATCAGGTTCCTTGTATTAAGAGAGTTTGTCCATTGGACAGTGAGAAAACAGCGTCTTACATGAGTGACACGTAGACACAACACACGCTGTGCTATTTAGAGCTTAAGACTTTTAGGCTTGGTAAACAGTGACATTGATTGTGATTATATGTGAATAATTATATATTTTTAACATATTTATCTATATTTATCTATATTATATTTCTTAGTTTAAAAATTCTCATCTTTATCAAAAGTCAATGTATCAATTATAGAAATCTCCTTCATTCCTGTCTGTAGATAAAGTGACTCCACACAGGGTTCTACCCCAGCATTATTATTGGACGTTGCAATGACCCACTTTCCCCACAATCAGCATTACAGGAATGCTGTACAGTGCTCTATCTTAACTGACCTCTTTTGGGCTCTTACCGTATCTGGGTATGATTCCCCAGGCAGTGAACGAAGCATAGATCCCACCGATCATCCAGAACATACACAACCAGGACAGGTGCTCTCCTCTCTTGTCCATCTGAAGAAACTCAGAGAAGTACGAGTACACGATCGGCACTGTGCCACCAATACTGAGAGTAGAGAGGGATGATGAGAAGATAATGAAGGACAAAGAGAGTTATAATCCAAATATTAATTTATAGGAATATGATAATAATAACAATAATAATAATGATATGGAGGAAGTTTAAGATGCCGTGGCATCCCTTTCATGAAACAAACCAACACACTTAAGACACTTCCGATGTGAGGGTCCTGGCACAGAGGATGTCGTATGCTGTACAGATTGTAAAACCCTCTGAGGCAAATTTGTGATTTTGGGCATTACAAATAAATTGAATTGAATTGAATTAGTTGTCCTGATCTGTCTCTGCCTGTCAGCTTGTCAACCAGGACCAGGACCTGCCTGTAAGCTCATTTATGTAATAAGTGAATGAACCAAGGCTTTGCTTCTCTTGGAGGTACAAGGGACTTTTTGTGTGTGAATTTTGGTTGTACTACATGCCAAGAACACACATTAATAAGCATGCGTTATATGCAACAGAGCGGGTATGCATGGCAAATGATATCTACTGATGAGTAAAGCAGTGTTGCGGTGCAAACTGTGAGTGGTTGTGCATCACATTCACTGTGCTGTGCTCAGTATGTGACCTCATTTCTGAGCCAGTGTGGCTCCCTGTGGACGACAGTAACTCTGCTGTCACTGCAATGAAACACTAACCAGACTCTGTATGGACTGTATGAAGCTTGATTTAATGTATGTTCTCTATATTAAAAAACTGTATTGATGGCTGAAAACATCCTATGGTACTTCTACTGTGGCTAAGTAGCAGGGCCGTCCTTCAATCAGAGGGTCGGCGGTTCGATCCCCGGCTCCGCTAGTCGCATGTCGATGTGTCTTGAAATGTGAAATGTGATATAATCTGTAAGTGGCTTTGGATAAAAGCGTCTGCTAAATGACTGTAATGTAATGTAAAGGCTTTCAAAGAGCAGTTGAATACAAAGAATGCTGCAAATGAATGTTACACATTGGTGCTCCTAATGACAGTGAAAGGGAACTCCAGTAGCCTACCCAGACATCCATCGCACACAACAACATTCTGCAGGTTTATACCAAACCATTTTGTTTTGGAATGTTTGAACCTGTGTGTTTCTAAAACCCTGTCTACAGTACGTTGGTGGCTCAGCGCGGTCTTGGATTCCTCATCTAAAGTGTTGTCGTAGTTTTTCAATCATTGTGGTTTGATGTGTGTTCATTTCTCCAAACAGTATTTTGTGTATGTTTGGGAATGTTGTATGAATGGTAGCCCCTGTCATCAGTGTATGAATGTGTGAATGATGACATGTAGTGTTAAAGCGCTTTGAGAAGACTAGAACTATAAAAGTACAGTCCATTTACCATTTAACAGCATAATATGGCAACAAATTGGAGAAACAGGAGCAGATCAGAAAAGAGGGAAGCTTCACACTTAAACATGACCAGTTATACTTATCAAACAGAGTGAATGAGAGATATCAGTCTGAAGTTCTGGTCAATAAACAGCAGAACAGAAACACTGTCACACCTATTCATTATGAAAGAGCAACGACCAACACTTGACTGACCAACAGTGTAACTTCTTCACTCGGTCAGTCACTCAGGGACAAACGTTCACTGTTATAGGGCCTAACTTTATCACCTAACTAAAAGGAAGAGTGTGTGTTTTTGTGAACGTTACCCAACGCCAGACAGCAGCCTGAAGAAGAGGAAGAAACCGTAACCCTGGGCGAACGAAGAAAGGAAGCCAAAGACACAGTTTATTGCTAATGCCACAATCAGACAGCGCCGACGCCCAACTTTGTCTGCCAGACCGCCCCACAAGAACGCTCCCACCATCATGCTCAGAAAGACGGTCAGACCTGCACAGATGGAGAGAAATAGACACATCAGTCACCTCAAGTAACAAAGTAATACGATGTTCATAACATTCTGAAGACAACATTGTTTTAGAGTTCAGTAGAAACGTATGTAAAGATGTGACTAAACTAGGTCAAGAGTTAGTGTTCAGCTGCTTACTAATTGCCATTGACTTGATGGTAATGAAGGGAGCATGTTCCTCTTCTGGTTGGATTCAAAGCTACCAACCTAGTGTGGATTCTTTCAATATCATCCTGAATCTCATATGAGTCCACAGCATAACAACTTATTCTGCTGTTGGCCACTGTACTGCCAAATACAAGCTGTTATTAACATTAATCTTGCACAGCCGATCCGACATCTCGTGAGCTTAGTTATCACAAAAACAAAACTGGAACTATTAGAACTAGTTCACAGTTCAAAGTGTCTTTGTTGTCCTTTACAGTGAATTTGTGTGTAGCCAGGTCTCAAACAAAACACAGAAAACCCTGAACACTGATGGACAGCAGCAACAAACAACAGGACATAGTATACAGAGTGGTTCAGTATGAGTTTCGGAAGGTTAAGGAATCAGAAGCAGAATCAGCTTTATTGGCCATGTATGCGTACGCATACAAGGAATTTGACACCATTTTTTGTACAATAAACAAATAAACAAAAAAATACAAGGACAACAAAGTAGAACAGAGGTAAGCATAAACATTTAACTAGTATCTAAAATGTAAAAATATATCCAAAAGTATATTTATGAACATAAAGAACAACAACAATGACACTAGATTTGAGGTAGTAGTGCAGAATGGTGGTAATAGTGCAGTATGTCTGATTACGTGTCCATCAGAGTGACGGCCAGTGGAAAGAAGCTGTTCCTGTGTCTGGTGGTTTTGGCGTACAGAGCTCTGTAGCGCCTACCAGAGGGGAGGAGTTGGAACAGCTTGTGTCCAGGCTGTGATGGGTCTGCAGTGATCTTTCCAGCCCGTTACCTGACTCTGGAGGTGTACAAGGCCAGGATGGAGGGCAGGCTGGAACCAATGATTCGCTCTGCAGACCTGACAATCCGTTGTAGTCTGTTCCTGTCATGTTTAGTGGCCGATCCAAACCACACAGTGATGGAGGAACAGAGAACAGACTGGATGATGGCTGAGTAAAACAGGATCAGCAGCTCCTGAGGCAGGTTGAACTTCCTAAGCTGGCGCAGGAGGTACAACCTCTGCTGGGCCTTTTTCCTGATGGTGTTGATGTTGGGAGCCCACTTCAGGTCCTGGGAGATTGTGGATCCCAGAAACCTGAAGATCTCCACAGCAGACACAGTGCTGTTGAGTATGGTGAGGGGGGGTAGTGTTGGGGGGCTCCTCCTGAAGTCCACTGTCATCTCCACAGTTTTGAGCTTGTTCAGCTCCAGGTTGTTCTGACCACACCAGAGGACCAGCTGTTCAACCTCCCGTCTGTACGCAGACTCATCTCCGAAGGGGACTTCCAGTGGCTCCAGTGATCGGTTGAAGATCTGCGTGAAGATGGGGGCCAGCTGGTCAGCACAGACTTTCAGGCAGGAAGAGGACACACTGTCTGGGCCTGGTGCCTTCCTGATCTTCTGTCAGTGGAAGAGCCGACTCATATCCTCTTCGCAGATCCTCAGTGCCGGTGGGGGGTCGGTTGGGAGCGGTGAGGAGGTGGCAGGGGGTGTAGGTGCTTGTTTGATGATTTGGTCCAGGGAGCCATCTTTAGGCTTTGGTAGTTTGTCCACCTGACAGTGTTTACATAAAGCTTTGTGTTGTCCCATTTAGAAGCTCTATCTGAAAAAGGCACTACAGACCAAATTGTAAAGCCCCCCCCCCCCCCCCCCCCCCCAACCCTAACTGGTGCCCTGCAACATTACACCCCAGTTTGCAGATGCCATGCAACAGGGGAGAGATGAAACAGCACTAAAATGCTGTACAGCTCTTTCCAAGGTCAGAACAGAGGATATCGACCACTCTGCCGACGTCTGCTCTGCTGACTCAAACAGAACACTGTTCTGGACCAAACCCAGGTTAGGTGTGAGACAGGAGTTGATGTTGTCTCTCTGCTACAGCCATCAACCTGTCTGCTGCTGAGTGGTTGTAGAGAGGAAGAGATAAACACACAGAAGGACTGCCCAGTTCCAGATGGGCATTCTGTTTAGTGTGATGTATGATATCTCGTAGTTTCTTCTGGTCACTAAAGGTTAATACAGGTCCCCTCTTTAAATTACCTTTTACAAGATTTTAGCATTGGAACATACTCACATGGAGTATATAACGTAAAATGTTAATAATTGGGAAAATCAATGATACACACAAACCAACACATTCTCACTCCCAACTGGTGAAATTTGCATAGTGTCTTTTCAAAATAAATGGAAGTTAGGTTTGAGAAAAGAGCTGGTTGATGTTAACTTGACTGACTAGCGACTCTTGTGACAAAATGTCGCCGCACCTCCCCTTCCTCTTTGATACTACGTGCGTTGCTCTAAGCGTGTGATAGAGATGCGGGCGGGTTAACATTTAAGTTAGTTGAAAGTGCGGAGCATCAGTTCCAGACTGCGAGGGGCACTGACCAACCGTCAGTATTTGACGGGTTGGCAGAGAATGAAGACTAACTTTTCATTCTGTGCTTGCATGTAGCTGACTTCATAATTAATGAATTATTAGTCTGAATGTGTGGAGGTTCTTATCTCCTTCTACAACAGTCAGTCTCCTTTTTCTCTCCTCTTTTTTCTTTTCTTTATATCTTCTCTCCACTCTACTCGTCTGATACTTGTTTTCCCTTCCCCTTGTTCCCTCGCCTCCCCTCTCTCTGCTCTCCTAACAACTCCACATCTAATCTTTTTCCTTCTCCTGTTCAACTAAAAGACGATATATACTGCACACCTTGCAGAGGTATAGCACACACACCATTCAACGTTACCATATAAACACACATGTTCACACTCCCTCACACACTGCACAAAACGGAGCCTCCTAAATGTACAGAACGCAGTATATTCAGATAAAACACCAACGCACCTCGCTGACTCATTCCTGCCTCCTCAGAGCCCATTAGCTGATTAGACTGCAGGGCCATGAGGATTTACTGAGAAGCTTCAGGAAATCATTCACTCCCCAAGACAGTGTGTGTGTGTGTGTGTGTGTGTGTGTGTGTGTGTGTGTGTGTGTGTGTGTGTGTGTGTGTGTGTGTGTGTGAGAGAGAAGAGAGAGACAGGTTCGATGTTTATTTCATCAGATAATTTCATATTATTAGTAATAATGGTTTATTATGATAACGGAATAAAGTCTATTACTCTTGTAGAACATGTCACTGACACTCCATGAATGAATCATTCACAGCCTACAAAATGGATATGAAACTGATATACCAAATATTTCACAAAGGAAAAAGCTATATTTATTTTTGGACTAAGCCTCCTTTCTTTATTCTTGGTTTGCTATTAACGACAAAGAAGGATATGAAAAAGGTTAATGTAGGTGATGAGTGTCTCCTTTATGAAACAACAAACACTTTGACGTTTCAGTGGTGAGCTACAATACAATTCAACACTTCCTGAAAATGTTACACATTAAAAGCCTTGAAAAGGAGCGTGGGGGACTGTGTGAATGTGTAAACGAAAAGCTTCGTAATATCACTGATATTACATGTACTACATGTGTGTAGTCTGTTTCATTAATGTGTTGCAGATGTATTCTGATGGTGTGTGTGACAATATTTTAGTCTTATTGTTTCATCTGAAACCCCAACGATGTGAAACAGACTTGGGAGCAAATAGAAAAAAATGTTATTATTATTATTCATTCATATCATATATTCACTTATGTGTGTTAGCTCCGGTTACTTTTATGTTTGCTGTGGTGATTATGGAAGGAAACCTGATCATACTTTTTTATTTATAAAAGATATTTTTTAAATATTGTCATGCAGGCCAATGGGATGAATAAAGTATCCTCTATTCATTAAGAAAACATTAAAGCAACACGTTAACTTAACGCTATACACATGTAGTTATAGTCAGATCAATCATGCTCTGGATGAAGCAGTGATATTATAAATCTGTTCATTTAATAAACACATTCACACAGTTGCTGATTTATTACCAGCTGTCCTTCCTGCATGTGGCAGCTTCAACTGTGCTAAGTTGTAATATATCCAATGAGGTCCATTTCCTCATGCAAAGGTTCAGAACATCACAAAAAATTCTAACTTGCGCTATGATTTAGTTACATATATATTGAATTAGCCTAGCAGATGTATTGAAAGCACTTCATTTTAGAAAAACAAACTGAACTGAATTCACCTTGAGCTTTAAATTCAGTTCATTCAGGTGTGAAGTGATGTCAACCAAAAAAGCCACGATATTATATATAGAGAAAATTGTGAGCATGGACTTTCTCTGTGGTTATTAAACCACTTGTTTCAGCTCTATTCTCTCTGTTAACATCATTGTTGCAGTGAATTCATGTGTTAGCATTCTGATCATATTGGGCTCTTAGATTGTTTAATATCTGTGACTTCATTTCAGATGTGAGTTGGTACGTTTGCTCAAGAGATTTGTGCTTTGTCTCGTAGTGTCGTTTCACATTGCCGATTTTAATAATCTTCACGGTCTCTGAACACATGAGACATACTGGTTTTAAACTGAACACATGAGACGTCCTGGTTTTAAACTGAACACATGATACGTCCTGGTTTTAAACTGCCCGTGGGAAGAATGAACATATAAGAGTCTGTCCATTCTTGGTTAAAGACTCTGGTCTCTTTGGAGAACGTCATGTGGAATAACTTCTCTGACTCACGTACTTCTTCGACTGTTGACTCTCTCTGTTTGTCTAAATCTCACTGGAGTTGCGGTGCTTATCAGAATTGGCTGTGCAGCATCACATGATATAAAACGCATGTTATTGATCGGTGTGTTTCCTGGACCGGTGAACAAGTACTATAAAGGCTAGAAAAGGCTGTGCCGGATATGAAACGCTGTAATCAACAGTAAATCAGTAATCAGCCCTTACCCAACATTCCTTTCTCTGCGTTGGAGAGACACAGATCCTTCTCTGCAGATGGAAGAACAAATGCTACCACAAAACATTCCACTCCATCAGCCATCAGAGCCAGGCCCAGCACCATGAACAGCGTCCACTGGAACTTCCCATGGCCACAGTCCTCCATGATGTCCTCGTATTGCTCAGATAACTCTTCTAGTTCAGAGACTGCACTGCCGGCTGATCGAGCTTTAGCCCTGGGACACAGAAAGAGATGGAAAATAAAAAGTCTTACAGATGGCAAGAAAATGTGTCTGTGTTTATTAATCAGATTCCTTTTAAATGTCTCTAGTAGAAAGATGTGGGTTTCTGGTGATGTTAGTCAGATCAAGTGATCAAGCCCTTAACAGGAAGATCACTGTGTTGTGTTTGCTCTGAAGAATCACATACTGAGACTCTAACCATTGGACCAGGACGGGTTCTCTAGTTCAAGCAGCATGTCTTCACCTCATCGTGAGCTTTCCCAGATGCTCTCTCTGTTTTCAAACAGGCTTAATTTTTTCATTGCCAAAAACTAGATGCACTTTTAGCTGGGGCACCTTGGCTTGCCCGGATCCAGCAGGTGTCTCAGTAGAGCAGTGAGGTACTATAAATGGAGTGCAAGAGTTCAGGTGCAGCCTGTAGTGATATTACAATTGTTTGAATGTCCCCGTCATCTGTTTACTTTTACAAAGAACATTTCATCTTCTTTCATCAACTCAGTCCTAAACGAGAATCGGTTCCAAATTAGTAAAATACCCCAATATCGTTAACGGTTCTGCTGTAGGTACTGTAACAGTTACGGAGTGAGAACTCAGCGTCGTAAACCTCCTCTCTCTGTCTCTGTGTCTTCATGTACTTTTTACTTTTCCAGAGTGAATACACTACATATTCAAAACCTCCTTAGAATTGGTACATCTGCAGCTAAACTGTTGCACCTTTTCTGGTACATTTACACAAGAACAACAAGAACAGATATGCTCACCGTGCAGCTCTTTGTGCAGCCTTCTCCTCGTCAGGATGCGGGATACCTTGATATTCTCCCTCGTACGTCTGATCCTCTTCATCATGTCCTTCGGTTACGTCGCTCGCTGCATCCTCTTCCTGGGGAGGGAAGTCTTCCCGGTAACCATATCCATCATGGCCACCACCTTCTCCATAAGACCCATAGCTGTCCCCCCCTCCTTGGTGGTGAATGTTGTTCTGATAGGGGTCCGCCATCTAGGCTTGCTAGGCGAACAGCTAATTTCACAGCAAGTTTGGACTTTTTTTGGCTTATTAGTGAAGTCTACTCTGGTGTTAAATTTCAGAAATAAGTGATTGAGATAAACTTGATTTTGATCTTTAGTTAAACATGATGAGTCATTTGGCCTAAAAATGCTTCACATTTAGTCATTGGTCTCAGTGACTGTGCTCCTTTTACTGGCTTTTAAAGCTGATAGTAAATAATGGTGTTCACTAATTCATCCACTTTGCTGGCCGGTGGAGCTCATTCAGTTAATATTTGCTAGATAAGAGCAGATATTCTGAACGTAAATTAGCTGAAGATGGAATGTATCTGTGTAGTAATGTGTGTCCGTTTCAGCTCCTGGTTTTAGTTTCTGTGGTGGTGTCAAATCGATTCTTCAATTTTCATTCCTGAAAACAGAAAAACTCAAGATGAATGTCTTCATTGCAAATTGTAGCATACACGTGGACACCTGCAATATTGTCTACATTCAGAAAGATGGTTAGGGGGAAATTTGCCAACCTGGCAAGCCAAGTATATCTCTTAAAACAAGTAGTTAAATGTGTATTTGTTTTAACAGTGTGGGGGGGAGACAGTAACATGGAGTAAACATGGACTCCTGTTATAGCCCTTCTGGCCTTTATGAATTGTCAATTAGTTATTGACCTCATAAAGATGATCCTGTGAGTCCACTATCCCTATGGTTATTTTACGGTTCTGACTTCTGACTTTAATGTTTCAGCTGTCTTTAGTCCCATAGATATGGATTAGAAGGACTCTGGTACACCTACTAGTAGTTCAGAAGGCCATTATCATCTATTCACATGGTTGATCACCAATAGGAATACAAGAAGACGACAACGACCAACAAAAACAACAGGACTCACCCAAGGAACCACTGTGAGTTGAGTTGATTTCATTTAACGTCATTTTGTTACGTGCTTTACCTACTTCAGGAACGTCAAGTCAAGTAACAAGCAGTACACAATAAGTACTGAAATACTTATTTTAATCAAAACCACAATCTTTTGCCAAACCTGACCAAGTGGTTTTGGTGCCAAAACCCAAAGTGATATTGTTTCAATTCACAACATTCATTTTTATGTTCACAATGTGACAGGTAGAGTTTGGAAATATAATTCCTTGATAACCAGTAACGCCCATTTAAATGGCTGATAACTTATAAAATGAGTACTGGCAGTGCTTTCCTGGCACACCGATCCACAATCCTAACTAACTAAATCACGTAATACCAAAAAAGAAAAGAATAGCCAAACACATAATTCAATAATCATCTACAACTTAATACCACTAGCGGTTGATGATCTGGGGTTGTGGTTGGCGACACTGGGTGAGGATTGGGTGGAACGGACAATCAGTGGACGTTTGAATTGATCTACAAAATATTTTATGGAACTATAAGAACTGTTTTCAATGCATTTGCCTCCAACACACCTTTTGATTTGCAGTGTAAACTGTAGAATAATTCATTATAATGACACGTTTCACTGTGGTTATGTTGCAACAGTCTGAAGCTTGTGGATGTGTCGTGTGGAACCATGTTTTGACAGAGATGAAGGACTGCAGATGACAACAAGTGGCCGTGAAGAGAGTCACCAGCTTAAATGAAAGGCTGTAGGTCCAGGCTGCAAACTCTGGTTCACTAATCTTCATTTTGCCTCACTGCCATTCATGCTGTAATAGAAATACCTTTTTTTCACATGTCAGCTAGCTGAAAAAACTGGAATAAAAGTGGAAAACAAGAAAGATCTAAAAGGGTTTTGTTTGATTTCAGAGAAGTTTATGTAAGAGAGTGACCAAACTTTTAAGGAACGCTATTGCTCTGACCGGTCGATCTGTTCTGAGCATGCGGGTGGCCGGCCATGTGAGACACGTTCATTCTTGGCACGAGGACATTTTGGGAAATGAAGCTCAAGCGCAAGTTCAGTCAGGAAGACACTCACTCATCATGTCTGTCTCTCCTCTCCTTGTAATTACTCTATCAGCTGATAGGGGGCGTGCACTTTTATGTAACCAACCAGATTCTGCACACAATTTCCTTAAGCCAATCAGATCGTTGCTGTCAAACTTTAAATAGTGTTCTCCTCTCTGCTGCTGTCAGTTGTCATTTCAGCGTTGTACAAATGTGTACAAATCCACTCCATCGATACTGGTCTTCAATCTCAGGTAAACGCTGCTGCTTCTACTATATTATTAACATCGGCGCCACCAGGACTCCATGCGGCAACCAGTCGCCATGTTAAATCAGCTCCACAGGACAGTTCTGGCTCCTCGCTGCCTATTAATTGCTCCACTTCTCCACTATTCTTACCCCAGGTAACGTTCCTTTATCTAAAACATGGTTAACTAGCATTTCGAGGTTATCCTCACTAGAATCAACTTATCACCTCAGCTATACTCGGGGCACTCTTTTAGGATAGAGCTGCTACTTTGGTGGCTAACCAAGGCATCTTCGCTACAACCCTAAAAATGGGACATTGGTCATCCTGCCTTCCGCCCCGACCTCAACACCATACTCGGAAATCCAAGATCATTGAAGCCTTAAAATCCGGTGAGGCATGCATATAACTGGTGGTGTCATGTTCACATCTGTTCTTGCATTATTGGTAGGTCCCGTTATTTTTGTCTCATAGCAGGGGATAGCATTACATCATTCTTGAAATGTTCCTTATAATAACACTAAAGGTATTTATCACATTCTATTGTGCAAATGGATATCCTCTCATCACGGTATAATACTGTGCCCTCCCGGCTCTGCGTTCACCGTACTCTATGTCTCTGGTCTAACGTGACCATGTTCTCCAGTTTACTGGTCTAACGCTGTTTCTCAATCTCCTGGTCTCACGTGACCTGGCTTAACGTGACTGTTTCCTGGTCTAACGTGACCGTTGTCCATTCCCTAAAAGAAAAGAAGGGTCTGAGGTGCCCCATTTCTAATTTCCTGGTCTGAGCGATGTGAGTCCTGTCTAGTTGTGCTGAGGCAGTGAGACCCCCAACTATGCTGTTCTGCATTCTCACTTGAACCCTACTATTCTGTTCCGCGGTCTAAACGTGACCCCCGACTATTCTGTTCTGTGGTCTAACATGACCCAACCTATCCTTGTATGCGGTCTAGCTTGACCCTAACCTATCCTGTCATGCGGTTGGATGAGCCCCCTCTATATATTTCGGGATTTGTTGAAATCCTACCATACTTCACTATGGGCTATCTAGACCCACACTATCCTGTTTCTGCGGTCTATCGAGACCCCGTATCCTAGTCTGCAGTCCATCGAGACATTCCTCTATCCTTTGACTAAACTCGACCTCTTACCTCTGGTCTAACATCTACTCATTCACGTTCTACCCTTACATTTTCTCTCATGACTAATTTTCTATTTTCTTAGGAAATTCACCACAGCAGTAGGAAAGGTATTTATTTATTTATTTATATAAAATAATAAATTAGGCCTATTGGACCTCAGTATCCCTACCCTCAGTGATAGTACTTCAGGATGGAGTCCAATCGCCAAAGACTTTGCACTTTTCTTATTTGACGCATGTATAATAAATCATTGTTATATTATAAAAGAAGTCTCTCCTGATTGAAATGTGCTTATTTGCTTCCTTGCTGAGAATACGATGACAAGATCAATATCAGTCTCATGCCTCTGCATGAAGTACCGAGCTGGGCCAGGAGGTGATTAGCTTAGCCTGTCTCTGCAGACTAGCTGTTCAAATATACCCAAACCTTCTAAAGTACACTAATGAACACTTAAAGATAAGCGAGTTATGCAGTGTTCCGTTTGTTATTCACCATAAACTAGTCACAACATATAACTGCCCTGTAAACCACGAACAGTTTTGTTTCTGTTTGTTTATGGATGAAACAAATGAGATACAACTCTGGTAATTAGTGAGCTGTAGAGGTGTTTGGAACTTTACACAGCCAGATGTTCCCCCTGCTTCCACTCTTAATGCTAAGTTAAGCTACAGTACGTGCCTCCTGGCTATGGCTCCATAGTTTTCATTTGCTTTTGAAATGATGTGCTGCAGGGATTTCAGCAGCATTTTAAGATGGACACCATCTGCTGTTTGGGGCATTTTGGGTGCTGTGTATATGTGCTTTGTGCCTCCTGTGTAGAAACATGTTCTCTGCAGTCCGGGCGGCCTTTAGCTCAATGATAGGACTGGCCATTATTGAAGCCTGCTTCAACTCCAACTGCTGATGCACAATAGATTCACTTTTCACCCCGTTAAAGGGAGGAGTTTTTCTTCTATTGATTTAAGGGTCCCGGGACAGAGGAGGTTGTCTAGATTGTAAAGCCCTCTGAGACAAATGTTTGATTTTGGGCTACATTGAGTATAGCAGATCCAAATGTTTCAACGTCAATATTCATCGTCGGCTCATGTCCGTGCAACCATCCATGTGGGAAGCATAGCCGAGGCTTCACTTCCACTCCCACTTCATCTCCCACATCCCGCCCCAATTTTGATTCGCTTTTGCTGTTGAGTTAGAAAGTATGGCTGAGCGATCCAACCCAAAAAGTATCTGGGAATTGCGCTCAGCAGCTGCATACGATTGTTTCAGACTTTCCAATAACTCCAGAGCGTTGTAAAGTTCAAAAGTCAACATTTATTGTAAAAAGGTAGATCTTTTTACAATAGATAATAGATAGAATCTTTTTCAAAATTCAAAACAAGTTTTTATCTAACGAAAAATTCTCCTTTAGTCTATGTTTGTTGGGAAATATAATAAGATTTTAGCGAAGATACATGCGTTTTGGAAGTCCTGAGCATAAATGAGACTTGGATTATGCTACACAAGTTGTATGATAGTTTGTAAACAGATATTTTGATATGGTTTTGTTAAAGGGATACTTCACCGTTAAACTGAACTGTGTATCTCACCGTGGGTTACCATGAATTCTTAAAAAAAACTTTGAGTAAATCCTTGATGAATTAAAGTCAATAGATTCAGAGTTTAACAGCAAAACTATATCAAAACATCCATCAACAAACTCACAAAACGAATGCAGTATAATCTAAGTCTCGTCTATCTGCAGTCTTACGCTCACTACTTCCCAAAGTGCGTTTTTGCCCAAATCTTAATTTCAAGTTAGAGACAGTACATTCAGTGCTCAACTAATCAATGATTATTGTGCGGTTTACAAGGACAAACCAACTTTCTCATACAGATTGTAATGATGTGTGCGGAAACACGAATCAGAAAGAAATGCAGCATACGTAATGCAGCATATCACACTGAACAGGGCTGTAGTCAAGATCCAGACCAAGTCCAAAGGCAGCCAGGACCAAGTCAAGACCAAGTCCAGAGCAAATCGAGTCCTGTTCAAGACCATAATAGGTAATAGTGTCTTTCCAATGCTAATATAGTGATTAAGGAGTTAGAATGGACAGAAATAATCTATCTATAAACAATATTGATCTATCTCCTAACATCAAACTAATCCCTGCATTGCTAGGTTTAAGGACCATTACAGTCTAACATTACATTCATTAATATAACTGTATTTCATCCCATATTTGCTTGATGCAAATAGCATGGACACAAGAAGTAGGGGTGCTACAGCACCTCCTAAAATAAACAACTATCAATTGATAAAGTTTAAAGTTAGAATTAAAACTACATTTTTGAACTTTATAAAAAAAGAAAATGATGCAGCTTTTGCTCGGATCCAGCAATGGCCCGGCTGAACGTGCAGAGAAATAACGGCAAATACAGGCAAGAAATGTTCGGTGCATGTACACAGAAAGAAGCATTAGCCCTGCCAGTACCTGATAACCATTTTGGACACAGCCACAAAAGGTAGGTAATATCATTGGTTGCTTATAGTTAAACTGGCAGCATACATAACTTAGGATAACATTAAAATCAAGTGTGTCACATTTGACATGTATGTGTTCACATTTGGCCACAAATGCACTAAATCATGCACTTATCCAATGAGATGTATGATGTAGGCAACAGTAGAGGCTTTGACTCCAGAAAGACTACAAGTTGTGAAGTGCAGTATTTGATTACTTAGACTCTGTGAGACACTGCTGATGTTTGGTAGCTGGCCATAGTTGCAGTACCACGCCAATATACCTGCATCCACTTAATTCAGTCATGTACGATTTGAAACGTGAGGATTTTCCACTTTTTGTTTATCAGTCATTATGGCTACGAAAGCAGATATCTGTGAGACAAAGAAGTGCCCTGTTTGTCTTGTCTGTTGTTGTGGTTTCCTCTGCCTCTGATGCTCTGGATGAAGGGAAACCATTACTCCATTAGGCTAACAGCAGTACACCATTAGTGGTTTGGCTGGTGGCCACTGGATTTATTGCTCAACTTTATTCTACACAATTCAGTTTATGTTCCATTGCTTTATTCAACTGTTGTTTTGTCAATCCCCTCTGTTGTACTTTAGTTAACTCTGCTGTGATACTACTGCAGGTTACTGATACAGCAAGATACTATGTACATTTATATTTAAGATACAACCCAGAAAGGAAATAATCCTGATCATTTAGGCCGGGTTTCACAGACGGGGCTTAGATTGAGCAAAAAAAAACATGTGAAGTCTAAACCTGATACCACTCCAGTAAAATTAGCCGAAAAAGCCTATCCAAGGCATACCCAAAGTAAATTGAAAGCTGTTCTTGAACCGTTTGGAGTACATGCATAGTTTTGGTCTCTTTTGAAAGGTAACATTCTGACGTTTTTTCCCCAACAGTCAGAATCACTGTAAGTGCTACTGGCATTGAGTAATAGAAGTTTGAACACACTGAAGTAGAAGGTTTTTATTTCCTCCTGAATATTTCTTTGCAAACAGATGCCTGCAGATGACTATAGCTGGGACTTATTAGCTGGAAAACACAAAGGGACCACAGCATGACGCCTTACCTAGTCCAAGTTCAAATTTGATAACAATACCACAGAAAATGAATATTTTACATATGTTTTGCTAAGGGTATGTCTAGGCGCTTTCCAAAAAAGGACATTTGGGGACCCATGGTAACCATGGTCACATACCTAGGCTGTGTAGAAATGTCTATTCATAATTCAAACTAAAGCTTATTTATGTCGATATACAGTAATCTATAAGTTATTTCACCATTATTCACTTTCCTAGAGTCTCCAAAAATCTCAAAAACCACACTTTGGATTTAACGCACGGTCACAGCGACCTGACTCGCTGTTACGCAGCTACTTCCTCGTTCTGCCTGTAAATCCAACCCCTGAAGCTGTATATCGTTATTTTCGAAATTTCATTGGCTATACGAAGCGTCAGTCATCAGAACGATCGGTTGCAATTGGCTCGAGCTTTACACGAAAGAAGAGGGGCAGGCACTTTCCTTCAACGCGGCCTCTCGTTGGCTATTGTAGGCTGTGGACAGGACATGGAAGCTCCTATTGGGTCAAGTGAGGTGTCAATCGAAAGGTCAGAGTGCAGCCGCCATTTTGAGACACAGAGAGCGTCAGCGTCAGATGACGACTCAGGCACAAATGGTAAATATACCAAAGAAAGTAAATGGGTTACTGCACACATGTTTTGCTCAATGCAGCGAAAAGCTGTCGGGTTGCCGTGCCAGCCATCATTAAAAAATGGATTTCAAAGCGCAGCACATGTTCTGTGAGAAAGGCCCACTACACCTGTGTTTACCCTGCAATGAAATGGCAGCTGTGAAACGGGCCTGTTGTCTTCTCTTCATCTTCTAAAACATCTTAGTATCCCAACAAGTCATCTAGGTAGAGGTGATTAACAAATCCTTTCCCATAGGTTTGGATTGTGACTTCTATTCCTTTTCAGCTGTTAGCTAAAGTACTCAGACTATCCTCCATATAAACATGAAACTGCTACTCCGCTACACTGAGAACAAATAAACCAACGAATGGTTTGTTAGTTTCCCCAGCCTACTCAATGCTGTGTTAATGAGATGTTAATGTCAATCGTAGGTGAGAATACATTAAATCAAAAGCGTAAAACATATCAAAGCAAACCCGAGTCTAGTGCTAGTCACTAACTCTTTTTGTAATGTGTTGCTTATCTATGGGAGTGCATTCAATTTGAATAATATTTTAATGTATTTCATGGTTCTTTTATTGTTATTGGTGTAACCAAGAACGACCAAAAAGCAGATGACCGAGAGGGAAAGAAACCCAGAATGAGATAGAGAGGAAAAAGACGGTCTGATATGACTCAGCATATTAACAGCTGAATGGTGACAAGGTTGTTTTTTTACTGATAGCTGGCCAGCAGGAAATTAAAATCTGGACTGACCGAGTTTGTCTGTCCCACAGGCAGTGGCGGCTGGGAAAGTGTTCTAGGTAGGGCCATCCAATCAATGTCAGCAAACATCCCAGAATGATTTAATGCAAAAACATTAAGGTATCAAACACGCATTACTACTTTGCAGTTAAATATTTAACCTTTATTCCAACATGAAAAAAAGCAGTAAATAACACTTTGATAAACACGTCAGGACATCTTATTTTAGTCACCCTCACAGGCAATTCAGTATAATATATATAATTTAATAATATTCTGTATAATATAAAACACACACATACATATATATATATATATATATAATATAATATAATATAATAGAACATGTGTATGTATTGAGATGCCCCTATGGACCTTGTTATAGGAGGTAAAGATCAGGAGAAGTAAACATGAAGTGTAATTATGAATACTGATGTTAAATTAAGCTATGATGAGTTTTCACTGTTAATTTACCGTCTCAGTTAAATGTTGATGCCTCCATGACCAAGTTAAGCAGATGAGACTGAGGACAACTATGTAGAAGAAAAGATGTTCACTTTGCCTAATATGTAGTTTGACAGAGTTCTCATGTGTGTCCTGGTGTTCTCATGTTTCCTTACCTCCTCATCCCTCACTCCCTACCCTGGTGTTCTCATGTTTCCTTACCTCCTCATCCCTCACTCCCTACCCTGGTGTTCTCATGTTTCCTTACCTCCTCATCCCTCACTCCCTACCCTGGTATTCTCATGTTTCCTTACCTCCTCATCCCTCACTCCCTACCCTGGTGTTCTCATGTTTCCTTACCTCCTCATCCCTCACTCCCTACCCTGGTGTTCTCATGTTTCCTTACCTCCTCATCCCTCACTCCCTAACTGTCCGTGCTGGATCTGTCCCCGTTGTTTTAAAAAGCTAAATACGTTATTAGCATGACGTCATCCAGCTAGCCAAACCTGTCTGGTGTACAGCTAGTACAGAAGCTTCGCATGTACTGCTTCCCTTTCCCGCTAGTCTGCTGTCTGATTGTGAGGTCAGGCTGATCTGGGATCAGCTCTTTGGCCTGCAGAATCTCCGCCAAAGTTCTCCTCTCAAACGGGTCTTGGAGGAGCAGTGCTCGCGCTCGCCTGTAGAGACTTCTCCTGACGAGAATGCGCAGCTAGGGGCCAAACGACTTTGGCCCCAAGTTGAATCTATTTGAGGACGCTGATTGGCTAAATTGTATGTCACTCATTTATATCTTTAATCAGCAATTGGCTAAACTGCTTTATAGACCCGCCTCCTGTGGTCCATTTCTCCATGGACCCAGCGCTGCTGAGACATGCACACAGGCGGAGAGGACGAGCAGGAAAAGCATATATTTTGCACTGATATCATATTTTACACATATTACTGGGTACATTCCATATTTCAAAAACACAAATATTGACAATTTGTATAATTTATTCTAGCTGGCCTACAACTACGTCATCATTACGTGCAGCTCACTGCACTTTTTTGCATTTTGCTTGGTGTAGATTATTATTTTTTTACCTAGCTTTGTTTTTTTAACACTCAATGGCTGAAGGAGGAGAAACGGATTTGTGAGTTGGGATTTAACCGTGGGATTAAACTCTTTGTCAACAAAGAAAGGAGGATGGAGTTTGTCTTTGAATGAACAGCATTTGGTAAGTCAACTGTTTGTTTTTTTTAGTGCTGGGCAACGATTAAAATATTTAATCGCGATTAATCGCATGGATTTTTTGCGATTAATCTCATTGTTATGGCAAAGTTCAATAATTAATTCAAAAGTAGTGTATTGCGCACTTTTATTTTAAAAGTACTGCTATATGAACAACAGTGCAATAACATTTGGTTCACGAGATGCAGGTAGCATGTTTTATACTTAATGTGAATATAATTCATACTTTGTTGGCATCTTATTCTGAAAACCGGATGTTCGTCTGAAGAAACCGGATGTTGTCTCACGTTAATCTTTCCGCTAACTTTCAAAGTCCTTCGCTCGCTCCCGATCTGTGCCGTTTAAATTTGTTTACAGTGAATGTCAGCATATAGGTGCACTAACATGTAAGTGTCTGCTGACTTTACCACGGAGATCTGAGTGTCTGCTGACTTTACCGCAGCGATGTCCAGTAGTCTCCAGGGAGAGCAACAGCTGGTGCAGCTTCTCTTTATTTCTGCCCCCCCCCCTCGACCAGAAGCGGAAGTCGCCTTTTCTCTACGGCAACCCTGAAGGGACATCATATCTCCAATACAAAACGATAAACATGAGACAGTCTGTTACAATAATAATACATTAAAAATACTTACCTGTTTTTTTTTGTTGTTTTTTAATTATTATTATTATTTGTTTTTTTCCCATCTCAAAACACACACACACACACACACACACACACACACACATACATACGCATCTGACTATAGGATGTTTGCTGGCTTTTATCCCACTGTTCTTGTCATCCTCTTGTTGTTATGTCTATGTGTTGTCTCTTGTCTTTCAATAAAAAAAAATGTAATAAATTTAAAAAATGCGTTAACGCGCGATAAAATAATTGTCGACGTTAATTAATGAATGCGTTAACGCGAAATTAACGCGTTAACTTGCCCAGCACTAGTTTTTTTACATCTAATATCTGAATGGCCCTCCAGTGTGCAGCAGAATGCATGTTGCTGCAGGTCTGCTGGATTAATTTGTTGCTTTGTTGTCATATGAATATATGTGACTGGTTCTTGTGAGTTTGTTGTTGTCATTGTGTTAATTATATAGATTTTGACTATATGCATTGTCCGTTAATTATGAAGCATACTGTTTATGAAGCTAAACTCTGCGGGGAGAGTTTTCCTGTTAAGCTAGTTTAGCGTAGCCTCCCAGAACACACATACGGAGCCTCAGCTGTGTTTTGTTTTGTTTTTTTTTGTTCAGGGTTCAGAGGTCACACAACCCGTTGTCTCCTACGTGAGCGCAGAAAACATTATATTTCCCACAATTTAAGCTTCTGCATTTTCCAAACGCACTAGTATTATTCAAACGTATTGTTCGGTTCGTAAGCCTCGTACCGAACGGTTTAATAGGAATACGTGTATTGTTACACCACTAGAAACAAATAATAACCGTAGCTGTGGCGTCATAATGAGGTTATTATGAGGTGGTTCAGCTGTAGTAGGACAGCACTGAAGGCCCAGGTATAAAATACACGGCCCGTGACTGGATTTGACACATTCCATTTAAAAAAAATGTTCAATTGAAACTCTTGATTTCTATGATGGTTTCCTAGTTCATAAATGTCCAATGACTCCCAGTGAGGGAAGGATTTGGTGGTGATTGGGGTTTCTAATCGAATTGATCATTTCATTTCTCAAAGTCTTCGCAGCAGTACATTGTCATGATTGTTTATAGCAATGGTTTATTGTGTTGAAGAATGTAACTGTTCTTTTATGGTTCTGAAATGAATGTGTTGTTGACAGCTGGGTGATGAATTATCAACGGTGTAAGACTGCTTTGACCAACGTTTATTGTTCACTGACTCCAGATGTTGACGGCTGCCTGATCTGATATTCAGAGGGCGAGTACAGCCTTCATCTCTCCATTTTACAAATTATTATTCCCTCCGTAAAATTAAGAATGAATTTTGAATCACTGGTCAGATAAATATATTGATTACAAACATAACAATGCTTTAAAATGATACCATAAACTGAACAAGAAGTTATTTATATGCTTAAGAGTCACACACACACGTTAACATGTATGTAAAGGAAACTCCAGAACATGTAAGTATAAAAGAAGGTAGGCAGCTCACACATACACCCAAAGGGTAGAGATAAAAATAATCATCACACACACACACTAAAGTGCCTGGTTATAAATGTTGCATGTGCAGCTTGTCATATCATGAATATTAGATGAAACCATGGTTCCCTCCAGGCTAGTGGCTAGCTAGCTGGATTCTGCTCTCACATCAGTCTCAGGCTGTGAAGTTTGCAAGAAAGAGTACCCATCACTGTATCATGGCAGCACACTGTTGATGGGTAAGTTAGATCAGTCCACCTTCTAAACATGTGTCTAGGTCAGTGTGACCTCCTTCAGTCTGGCCCTTCATCCTGGATCTCTTGGTAGATGTCGTCCCTCTACTGTCCCTGTCATGTCTGCCTACAGCATTGTCAGAAGGAAGCCTCTTGGGCATCCCTGATTGACTGGCTCCCCTTGTTGCAAAGAAGCAGCAGCTCCACAAGAAACTCCTCCCAGAATGCAGACTTCCTCACTCTATCATTGAAAGTCAGCCTGGATCTCAGCTGCTTATATCTCTATATGTTACCAGCTGTGAGTGAGATGGACCTGGAAGTCAAGCTTGCTTTATGTCTTAGCTTTCTCTTCACCGATATGGTGCAACACTGAGATTAATGCAGGTAGTGCATCGAAGCCTTTGCTTCATCACACTATCCTCACAAAAATCCCAAATCTATGAAAAGGCAAAGAAATGGGGTATTGCAGACCATCCAATGAAAAATCCCAGCTTTAGCGTGACTTTTACCTGTTTTCTGGTTAGCGTTTGTCATTGTAACACACACACACACACACACACACACACACACACACACACACACACACACACAGTGAGAGAAGGCTAGAAAACAAAGGATGGACAAGTGCAAATAGATTTTTCTGTCAAATAAACTGCTCCAAAAGTGTACAAGTCTCGTCTTGATCTCATCTCCTGTCGACTCCTGAATGTGCTTCTACATAATTTGTGTCACAAACAAAGCTGGACCAGAACAACAGACGCCTGCTCTGTGCTCGTTAAGCTGTCTACAGTTCACTATCATCTATTGGGAGTAACTGCTGTGAAGCTTGTTTGCTAAGGTTAACACCAACTGTGTTTTCATTCAAAATAATTATTGAGAGCAGCTGAACAGCGACTTTGTAGCCGACATAGATTTTCAGTCCGGTGGCCCTGAGAGCTCAACACACTGTCCATGAAGAACAGACACGGAGACAGACACAACACAGGACCGTAAGGAAAACATCTCCAATTCAGAAACACATTGCAGCAAATAGAGAAAACAATGAAGTCACATGACAACGGAAACTGTTTCCAGGGGAAACATTTAAAAGTGATGCGCATGGCTGAGACACACCTGGTCTCTTGGCTTGTAGTCATTGAATCGGCTATTTGTCAGCGGTGTTGGATAATGAGCTAAAGATATCTGCTGTTACCTAGCATTAGCCTTTTTTACTCATAATTAACCTGACAATTCAAATAATATGACGCAATACACAGATTTCATTGTGAAACAAGCTAATGTTATAGTTCTTTATTTGTCATAATGCACAACTGAACTGAGAGGAAATGGGAGTAGAGATGCTTCTACCTCTTATTTGGCATGAAGTCTGTTTTCATGACAACCTTTCCAACATGTTGATTTTTGAAAGAAGCTGATGGGACTGACTGTGACTGTGTGAGCAACAACCACGCTCAGACCCATGATGAATGTGAGTCAGCCCAGTCATTTAGACAAAATGAATAATGCATCACGTTCCACAGCAGGAAGAGACCTCATACACACTTACACACTTAAGGTACAGTGCAGTCAACTGCATCAAATGGCAGCAGAAGGAAGCTGCACTCTGGTAAAGCAGCATCATCAAATATGAACTATCAGCTGGATTTAAGGAACATGCCATTCAGTTCAGAGTCAAATTCTCACTTTATTTCTCAGCCTCAGAACAAGAGGGTGTCCCTTCAGCCCAGGTGGGTCAACAAATGGAGACAGAGTCAAAGGACAATTTATTCTGAGTCAGAAAAACTGTTTAAATGGCATTCTCAATCCTATAAGAACTGCTTATATTTGTCACAAGTGATTTAATATAAAGGCATCAAGCCAAGCAATAACTGAAATTGGGTTCCTTCCCTTCCTGAAACGCTCTCACAGTCAGTGGTTTGCAGAGAATATATCAGCCTCAAGCTGAAAATCTCACATATTAAATACATAGGCGGAGCAATGCAAAACAATGCAGAGGCATTTTAGTACAACTCACACAAAGGAACTGGAACAGGGAATGAGCAGGGACACCACAGCAGTGGCGGTAACAGAAGATCATAGCTTCACTGAGGTAGTTATTTCCTGTCTTTATGCACTAAAACTAAATAACAGAATCAGCTGCAATGCACACGTGAGCCACTGATGTGGGCGTGTTTATTTAAAGGTGCATAATACAAGATTGGGAGCATTTCAATTGCCTCTCAACATGGTGATGCCTGAACACCTAGCAGCGCTAACAGTACAAACTACGGCAGACAATGCTGACAGAGCTAACAGTGTTTACCTGAGGGGGAACCAGGGGGGGGGGGGGGGGGGTGCTACATTTCCACGACGGTCTGAGTGTCGATCTGAACGGTGTTATCAGCTGTAACCTGCATATGAGCGTAGTGCAGAGCGGCAGCCGTGAGCTTACCAGTGGGGCACGCTCACGTGCACTGACATGCACACTCATATGCACTAACATGCACTAAAAGGCACTCGGCCAACGGGCTATGTGAGCAAAGAGAGAAGAAGCTCTGATAACAACACAAACATGGACATTACTCCACTATATCTTTACATAGATGATAGTTGTGTGATGATATATTAATGCTCTGAATGTACTCATATTGCTCCTTTAACTTAACAGTTCCATAATATAACTTTGAGAAAAACTAAATGCAGACATGCTGTTCAGTGTGATGGATTACTGGCCTACCTACGGTGCAGCAATGAAGGAAAACTAAAACATCTACAACATGTTGTGCTTTGATGCTCATTCATTATGTAGAGTATACTGTGCATAATACATTGGCTAAAACATGATAAAACTAGCATGGACTTTTATACAAGACACCAGCCTACGATAACTGGTGTCAATTTGCGACTGTACTCACAAGAAAAACGGTATTTGTTCAATTTTTTCATAATTCCTTCATAAATATAGACATTGATATATGTATATATATATATATACAATATATATATACATATGTGTTTTGTGTTTGCCTGACAAAGATGTTGCAAGCCCTCACTGTGGGTGGATGGGCCAAAGAGAGTGACAGTCTCCCAGCAGTTCATTAACTAGTCACCTGCAATCTGTTGGCTTCCTGTACAGGGACACGTATTGTCTGGTTTTTTGTGTTGCTCGGTACGACTTCTTTTTCAGGACAAAGTATGGATGCAACACTTAAGTGAGGATTAAGCATCAAAACCACTGCTTTAGGTTTAGGAATTACATCATGGCTATACTTAAAGTAACTACGCACAGTTAGTGTTAGGCAACAATACCGATGTTAGGTTTAGGCAACAGAACCACAACAACACTCTGGGACACCAGTCTCGTGGATGAAAGTCCTGTTTGTTGGACCCGTCCACCTCCCCTCCTGCCCAACAGAAGTGTTTTTTGTCCATATTTATTACTACCTCTCACCGTTGCCCAGTCACGTGGATGTGTCTAAATTGTGTGTCCGCAACAAAAAAGGATTCCAATTAACTTTCCATTGCATTGTATTTGTCCTGAGCTACACCAAAAAAAAACACAATTCGTGTCCATGTACACAAATCCAACAGATTGCCTCTTGTGAATATTCCATGAGGTGCCATGGTACTGGACCGTCTGTTTCCAGTTAACATTAGTTTCTTTTAACCATGACCATGCATGTTTTTACCGAACCCACTCTTGTCCTGACCCTAACCAAGTTGTTTTTAACTGAAGTGGTGAAAAATGAAAGGGTTACTTTGTTCACAGTTTTGGAAGGCCATTGAACGTTATTCTACTGATAGACCCAAGTCAACAAGAGTAAGGGCTATATTCAAACAATCTATAGCGCAAGTGCATTTAGGGCATGAGCAACTCCACCTTTGCTAGTTGAACAATGTGTGCGCAAGTAAGGCACAAGGGGCAAAGGGGTTGTATTTGGTCTCTTGATCAATCTTAGGTGTGTTTTGGGCGTAACATGAATCAAACCAATCAGTGTCAACTCCCATTCCCTTTAAAAACATCCTAATTCAATTGGCGGATTTGGCATATTGGAGAAGTAAGCACTTCTGCAGTGAAAATGTAGTTTTTGAAAGCCAGGAAATAAATTATATTATTCAGCAGATAAAAAGATGTGAATTTTGGAAATGATTACACCTTTTTTCAAAACATTTGAAAAAATGCTTGAATACATTGACTGTTGGACTTTACAACGAAATGTTTGGAGTCCTATTACAATCCTATACAGCCACCACTGGTATGTAATTCTACAAATATGAATAATATTAGTGTAGCGTGATCTTTATCTGCAACTGTGCAGACATATCGCCTTTAAACACAATGAATAGAATGTATAAAAGAGTTGAACGTCAACATTACGATTGAAGCTTCCAACTAAGCAATGCAGCCCTAGAATGGTCTTATATTGTTGTTTCATACTGTGTTTACTGATTAGGAGGATACCTCGTTTACTATTTGTCACTGTCCATTGACGGGGGTGTGCCGAGTTAATGTTGTCGTGGCTTACTGTCAAGGACAGGAAGGAACAAGTATCTCCCAATCCTGTGTCCCATCAACAACTCCATTTGACTACATATGAGCAAATGCACCGATAACTTATAAAGGTGCATAATATGAGATAGGGAGCATTTCGATTGCCTTGCAACAGTTCTTAACGTCTGAGCTGAACTAAAAGCGCTAACATTGCAAACTATGACAAACATGCTAACGGAGCATTCAATACTATTTCATAGTCCAATATCACAAATCAACAAAGTCATTAGGATACACATTGTATGGGAACCACGACTGACATTTGAACAAGTCCTTCTTATATGTGCGGCGGAGAAGCGTTGCACATTTTATGGCCAAGAATGAAACTTTTGCTGAGTGGATTTACAGCTCAACGAACACGTTCGCAGGAGGACCTCTGACTGGAACTGAACTGAACTGATGTTCTGTACAACCGCGTCATTAAACTCTTCATTAACAAAGAAAGGAGGATGGACTTTGTCTTTAAGTGAACAGCAGCTTTGGTAAGTGAACTGCTTTTGTGTTTTTACATCTGTAGTAGCGTTACTACTGTGTGCATGTGTCTATGGTGTAGTTTTTATGATATGGTTGATGTTGTTCCCTCTGATGTGAATAACATTTGAATGGCTCGTGCTCTTCAGTGTGCGGATGAATACGTGTGTTAGCGCTGCAGTGTTGCTGGATTGATTTGTTGCTTTGTTGTCATATGAATAATTGTGACTGGTTCTTGTGAGTTTGTTCTTGTCGTGTTAATTACATTGATTCTGACTATGCATTGTCCGTTAATGATGAAGCATCCCGTCATTGCGGGGTTTGCCGCGGTTGTTTTCCCGTTAAGCTAGTTTAGCGTAGCCTCAGCTGTTTATTGTTCCGGGTTCAGAGGTCACAGCCCGTTGTCTCCTACGTGAGCGCAGTCCACCGAAAACATTATATTTCCCACAATTTAAGCTTCTGCATTTTACAAACACACTAGTATTATTCAAACGTGTTGTTCGGTTCATAAGCCTCGTACCGAACAGTTTAATACGAATACGTGATGTTACACCCTAGAAACAAATAACCGTAGCTGTGGCTCATAATGAGGTTATTCAACTGTAGTAGGACAGCACAGAAGGCCCAGGTATAAAATACACGGCCCTCCACTGCTGTATATATATATTATACTGATTATTATATGATATATATTATACTGAATATTATTATATGATATATATTATACTGAATATTATTATATGATATACTGTATATATATATTATACTGATTCCCTGTGAGGGTGACTAAAATAAGATGTCCTGACATGTTTATCAAAGTGTTATTTACTGCTTTTTTTCGTGTTGGAATAAATGTTAAATATTTAACTGCAAAGTAGTAATGCGTGTTTGATACATTCATATTTTTGCATTAAATCATACTGGGATGTTTGCTGAAACTGATTGGATGGCCCTACCTAGAACAGTTTCCACCAGCTGCCACTGATTGCGACTCATTTTGAAGGAAAACAATCACAAATTGACCTCTGAAGGAAATCATTTCCTTTATGAGATAGACTTAAAGGTAAAAGGGTGCGTGGGGCATGTCTGCCACACGGACAGATGTACACTTTGGGTGACTATCACTTTACAAGATGCTTTGTCATAGATCAGTTATGGAAGCCCCAGAGACCAAAGCCCAGCTTCTTCATCTGCTATAGTTCACCTTTAGATGTCAAGGCCATGTTACAGAGCAACTGAGTCAACAGTGACATAATAGAGGTCCTTAACCCATTGTAAAAATGATATTAAATGGAGTACATATTGCAAGAGAAAGAATGTAACGTGAGCTGTGTGTGTGTGTGTGTGTGTTTGTGTGTGTGTGTGTGTGTGTGTGTGTGCATTGATTACATAATGCTGTTGGCAAGCTATCCCTGCTAAATAGAAGCTTTGGTGCTTCCTGCTTGTTATAATAGATGTCTGTCCCCATTCACGTTGATCCTTGTTAAGGACTCTAAACTCCTCACAATGTTTATTCTTCTCACTCTGTTCTCTCTGCATTACATACAGTACGAGATGTGTACATACAGCTGGTCATCTTCTATTGGAGCTAAAGTTCTGTAGTCTGATATGATGATGCTCAAACGTTAGATTATCTGCTCTGCTCAGATAAATCACTTCCACATGTTAATGCTGCATTTTATCTGAGAATTACACTTATTAAAACCATAGAACAACATCAAAATAACAATTTTAAATATCTGCCTGTGCTCCGACATCTTAAAAGGTAATTTTTGGGTTGAGAATCAATTCATTCCCCAGAAGTCAAATACAACACAAACAACTTAAACTGCATTGAAAATCGCTTCTCTTACCCGAACAGATCCAACTGTTTACATCCAATCGATGGTGTCCAGAACTCTCAAAACATCTTTCTTAATATTCTGGTGTGAAGTTTCTACTGTATCTGTAAAGAGCATCATCACAACCGACTGGGCTGAGGGATTAGGACAGGAAAGGATAGTGCCAGCCTCTCTCTCTCCCCCCTCCCTCTCTGCAGCACTCCTCCCTGCTGCCACTCACCCACCACATGCACAATGGTACGGTCCGCTTCTGTACTGCAGTACATGCAAGAACATGCCATCTGTCTGACTAGTCAGGGGAGAAGGAGTCGGGGTAGGGGCGGGCCTTGTAATAAAAGAGACATATGGGTCGCCGGTGGGAGGGGGATGGATGGATGGAAGGGCGCAGGAAGGGAGGGTGGATAGATGGAGTGGGAGGTGCAGTAGGGGAGTGACAGATGGCTTGGAGAGCGGAGATTGTTGATGAGGTGCTTTTTCTACAATGATGGAAAAGTCCTGCATCTTTGCACAGATACTGTAATGATGACCCCCTGTCTGCATGTTTCAGCTTTATTAGATGTGCATTTATTATCTCTCTCTCTTTTGGGATACTACAGCAATGCCATTTCTATGCATTTGCCATTTTTACAGAGATTCTGCAATAAAGAAGATCTGTCGTTACGCTGGCTTCCCTTCTTTTAAACTGAACCAAACAGCAGCATAATGCTGCCCAGGTGTGTGACTTCATACGCATGCTGGCATCACGGCCGCTAAAGAGGTGATACGATGAACACAGCATTGTGTGTGTGTGCACGTAGTACCGCTGTCCGCTCTGTCACTCCCTCTGCTGCCCCCACATTCCCTGTTATACAAAAACTAATGTGGAATAACGGACCAACAGTCCTGCCTTGAACAGGCTGTGTGAGAAGGCAGGGAGAAAAGAGAGAGAACAGAGGAAAGAGAGATAGACGGGCTCACCAACCTTTAGTGGCTTGTTTCTCCTCAAGATCTCTTCTTAAATTCAATACATTTTGTAAAAAACTTTTGTTTAATTCACACAAAAAGGCAGATCTTTTTTTTTATTATTATCTCTCCCGGGAGGAAATGAGATCGGCCACGTGTGTGTGTGCGTGAATGTTTGTGTGCTTATGTGAGTGAGTGCGAATGCATCTCTGTCTGTCCATGGCTTTGGGGCATCAACCTCAACAAAACCTGTGTATTGTAGAGAAACGCTTAAAGTCACAATTACGCCTTTGAGGCGGAGCTGACAGCTGTTTGTGTGATACGTGATTCAATCAAATATTACAGCAGTGGTTGTTGTAGACACATCTGGAAGAAATCTGCACCTTTCTAGTTGCATAATGTCACGGGGTGTGGTGGAGGACTCAAAAGCAGACATGGCCAGAAGCAGAGTGGAACGGGTCTTTAATGAACCAAGACACGTACATAGAAACAGGGAAACCAAGGACGAGATGAGAGACAAGGGTGGAAATCCGGCAGGACGAGGCAGGGCAGGCAGACTGGGAAACACGGAGCAGGAATCTTACACACAGCAGGGTACAGGACGAGCCAAACGGGCGGGTTGACATGGCAATGATCTGGCACCGGAACAGGGAAAGCAGGGGAGTATATATAGTGGCTTGAACAGGTGAAGGGAGTTAGGCTGATGATGAGGGAGGCTGACAGGTAGAGTGAGGAGGATGTGGAGCTACACACAGAACACAGAAGGCAAAGCCTAATCATGACACATAAGGTCTGTTTCTACTACTTCTCTGTTTGATCTGGTGCAGCTCATTAATAATTAGGTGCTCACACTTCATTTTAACTCCCTGTCTATTCTAGAAGAGAGGATGTGTGTGTGTGTGTGTGTGCGCGCGCTTGTGCATATGTGTGCGTGTGTGTGTGTGTGTGCGCATGTCTGTAAGCGTGCGTGATGAATGCCGGTAGTGCTATGTTGGCATTTCTTTTGGCTTTCCGTGTGTAAATGGTAAATGGACTGTACTTGTATAGTTCTTTTCTCAAAGCACTTTAATAATAATAATACTTTAATTTTATATAGCGCTTTTCTAAGTACCCAAAGACACTTTACATGGTGCATAAACAAACAAACAAACAAAAAAGAAAACTGGAGAAGCTGTGCAGAATGGGTCATGTAGTGGAGGGTGGGGTGCAGGGGTTAGCAGGTGAAGGCGAGTTTGAAGAGGTGGGTTTTGAGGGCTTGTTTGAATGATGATAGGGAGGGAGCCTCACGGATGTAGATGGGGAGGGCGTTCCAGAGGGGAGGTGCAGCAGCTGAGAAGGCCCCGTCACCCCAGGCAACGGGTTGGGGTGTGGAGGGGGAGGAGGTCTGAAAGGTAGGGAGGGGCCAGGTGGTTTAGGGCTTTGTAGGTGGTGAGTAATATTTTAAAGTCTATTCTGTATTTGACCGGGAGCCAGTGGAGGTTGCGAAGGACCGGGGTGATGTGTTCATAGCGGCGGGTGGAAGTGAGCAGTCGAGCGGCAGAGTTCTGAACATATTGGAGTTTATTGAGGATTTTGTTGGGAGAACCATAGAGGATGCTGTTGCAGTAGTCGAGTCTGGAGGTTATGAGGGCATGGATGAGAATTTCGGTGGTGGCAGAGGACAGGGAGGGTCGGAGGCGTGCAATGTTCCTGAGGTGAAAGAAGGCAGTCTTGGTGATGTGGTTGGCGTGGGGTAGGAAAGAGAGGGTGGGGTCGAGGATGATACCGAGGTTGCAGACCTGGGTGGAGGGGGTGACGATGGAGCCATCAATGTTGAGAGAGAAGGGCCGGGCTGAGCAGGTGAGGGAGTTGGGGCCGATGAGTATTTCACACTTTAACACTACATGTCATCATTTACCCATTCACACACTGATGACAGGGGCGACCATGCAAGGTGCCACCTGCCGATCACACACCACAGGAACAGCCTACAGGAGCAATTTGGGGTCAAGTGTCTTGCCCAAGGACACATCGACATGGACTGGCGGAGTCGGGGATCGAACCACCGATCTTCTGATTGAAGGACAACCCTGCTCGTAATTGACTTTGTTGCCAGGTGGTCATATTCTTGTATGTTGGGTGTGTGTGTATGTGTGCATTTGTGTGTGTACTGCACCAGAGGCAGACCATATGCAGCACTTATTGTGTGCTCATTAGTAGTTCAAGCTTGGAGGGAAACAGCCAAGTCATGCACACAAACACACTCTCTCTCACACACACACACACACACACACACACACACACACACACACACACACACACATACAGATGAGCCTAATGTTTCTGGTGTTTACTTTCCTTTAGGCAAAGAGAGGAAAGAACTCCTTTGCAATAACTGTATCATGTTTATCATCAGGCTCCTCATTTGTCAGTATTAGTTGTTGAATAACTAGTTTTGTTTTTCTTTCAAGGTGCAATCCATAATAATAAGAGACTTGCTTCACTTCTAAACAAACTTTCTAAACTTGCAGCACCAGCCTGAACACACCCACTAACAGTTAAATAACTAAATAATTTGGCATTATCATAACCACTGCCTATTGCCCACTAGCTAACTGTGAAGCCGATGCTGATACAGTATTTAACTCATTTCAATCAGTACAACACCCTGACAACAGCTCATAGATCTGCAAAACACGTGCTAATACAATATTTCTTCATCCAAACACATCTCTTTCGGTTAGTTATAGGCTACTGCTACACACAGTCCAGTTTTCCATGACATGGGCTAATTATTGTGTAACAAGCTAATGTTATAGTTATATTAGCAACTAAACATACATTGTATTACTTTTTACCAAGAGAATTTGATATATTCGATCCAAAAACATCTGCAGAGTCATTCAGTTAAATGATTCCATTCAGGAAGTCAACTGCCTCAATTGAAGTCTCAGATGTGCATATTCTCAAGTGGCTCTGCTGGTGAAAGACTCTTTGGTGCACATCTCTGTGGGCCCAAAAACGCAGAGCGTGAGGAAGCCTTCAGCGGACAGATATGGCGTCTCTGAGATCTCTTTTGTTATTAAAACCACATAAACCCGACAGCCCCCAGTTTACCATCGAAAAAATACACTCATCACGAAACGAATATGATATCGCACACCAAATGAAACTTCAGAACCTGGGCTACAATACTATTCAAGCCGTTTGTACATGCTCCAAACACAACTCAAACAACTCAAACAACCAACTATAAGAATGTATCATAGTCATATTTCACCATGAGTGAACAGACTCCGCGCATGTTAGGAGCTACCGAGCGAAGGCTACATGCTAACAAAGAAAACCGAGATGAGAGAAAGCAAGCCAATTCTACACAGATTCCGGAGATATCTTCAATATTTCTCTCCGTAAAACCATTACCGAGATATGAGCCAACAAACACCAGCAACACCAACCGCTTTATCGATTATTATCAGAAAACGCTCCTCGCCTTTCGCCGTTTTCATGAAGACAAAGCATAAAATCCCGGTTTTTTCACTCTGATATCTGTTCAACGGATGTCCTGTTTGTCATAAAACTGTCTCCGTGAATACTGGGGGTGTAATCTAAGCCGGGGGAGCAGAGGGTAGGATTTGACTTTCGGAGTATTGGATTTTATGCTTCATGAGAGACGGCGCCTTGTTGATTCTGACTGGCTAACAGTGCTGTCAATCTTTTCCACGTGGCTCTAGCTCAATTCTATTGGCTCTAACGCGTCCAAAGAGGTGTGAACCACTGAAATAGACCAATGGGCTGCTGATTTACAAGGCTGCATACACACAGGGGACTGGATTTTGGAAAAAGCTCCATGACACAGAGACACACAGAGAGGGCTCAGAGAGGATTCAGGCTCTCAAAATGAAGCCAAACTGCTGTATTTGGATGTATTGAACGCTATTAGTGATAAAACAAGTGAAATATATAGTTATATAGTATAGAAAATTAAAATGGAACAGCTGGTTCCAAAATGACCATTTTGGAGACCTCGCCTGACCTCTCTGTACTAAAACCTCTCTAAGTTTGTTCTGCTTCACTTTATCAAAGTCAAACTTTGCAGAGAGACTGTTCACATATTGTCCTATGATTTTGGCGATGTTTAAACTTTCAGCTGCATCATTCAAAAGAGATAATCCTCCTGAAAGTGCTTTTTATTTAGGCGAACCTGAAACTTTTCAATTTGAGCTGTGTGCCATCTTGATTTACTCTTAACCAGTAAAATATACACTGATATTTACACTTCTGAACAAATCTCACAAGTGTTACCTTTATTATAACATCATACTTATTAAGATAGACCTTGTGGTTGCAGAGATATACTCTTTTTAGTATGGGTATGCAATTTTCGAGTGAGTGGAGGCCTAAAAATAGGTGTGTTTCCTTTATACACTTTCTGCTCAATTTAATTTAATGACCACGACTACTGAAGCTCGAGCGTAAGTTCAGTCAGGAAGACAATACTCTTGCATGCCAAGGCTTGTAGTTTATTTCTCATACATTAGCCAATCACTTGTCACGCATGCTCACTCATCATTTCCTTGCTGTCATTGTTCGGGGCTGTCAATCATGATATGACATGCTGTTTAGATCAGCTGGTCTCTTCTATCCAATAGCACAACTATTGAACGGAGCTTCTGAACAACTGGCTTTGCTACTTGACAACATTTCTATGATTTATAATGTCATTCAGGGTCTGAGTTGCCAATCAAAGTTTCTCAGATACAAATTAAAGAGAATACCAAAGTGAGAAAAGCTGAAATTCCAGATCTCGTCCCGCCAAAAGGAAAATGATATCTGCAAAGAGGTGATTAAGATCAGCCTCATTGATCCACTGACAATGGAGGAGATCAAGAGTTCAGTTGATACGTCGCAAAAAAGGGCAGTTCATCTGATCAAGCTACGCAGATCATCATTCAGTTATCCTTAAGGACCATGTGCAGTAAATCTGCAAATATTTGGTCTGCTAAAGGCAACTATGATGACTACACTGGCTTGTTAGATTGAGAATGACATTTGTATTTTAATATTAACTAGCTCAGAGTGCAGTGCAACAAAAAATATATTTTCCAATATGAACCTGAGGTCTAGAATGGAAAAACAAGCCTCCGATACACATCTGGTTTGAACCAGCTGGCCTTAATCCCCTTCCTTCCCATCAAAGTTACAGCAGTAGGTGGGTTTGGTTTGATCTGTGGTCAGTAGATCAGGAGTAGAAAGCAACAGACATCCACACACTCACACATGCAGGGAATGATCCTTAATCCCAGAGGCAGTATAAAGCTGATAGCAGAGGATTATTTCTGACATTATTGGTACCAGGCAGTCAGCCTGAGAAGCTGGAGACACACTTCACCATTTAAAACCTGACTTCAATATGATGAAGAGTCTCCAGTGATCTACACAACATAACACCGGCCAACATGTCATCTCACAGTGTCAAAGACCTACAGTCAGACCTGACATCATCAAGCCATCACATTTTAAATCTTAAACCTGAACACAACTGAGCCTCGTGTGTTTTCCTGCTCAGGTTTACATTGACTGCAGCAGACAATTCAAAACTGAGCGAACACGAGGCTTTGTTGGGACCCACCGGCTGCAGGTTGGGTTCAAGGCCAGTTTCCTTTCATGGATCAGAACATGTTTTATTCATCATGTCAAGTCATGCATGCAGGAGTGATAGAATCCACACGCACACTCACAGGGAGCACTTTGGGGTTCAGTATCTTGCCAAAGGACACTTAGACAGCAGGGGGCTGGGATCCAACCCCTTTATAATGTACCTTCACATTCACACTTGGCATCTTGCTCTTTTCATTTGTAAATACTTTTTTTAAATTAATTTCTCCTTTCCTGTAAAATACCCTGTAGGTACCCAGTACTTACTAAAATACTTACAGTATAAATCATTTATCCTTTCCTCTAAAATTCACAATCGTTAATACCTTGTTCTGCTACATTCAGGTACCAGATGAAGCCGGTAAGTATTTTACATGTTCATACGACAATATTACACCATAAGTTGAAAAGACCTTCCCCGTTTGGGTCGGGTCCTTAAGCTGTAAGTTGCGGGCTGTATTATAAAGCATTACCCACTCAGGGTAACTAACGTTCCTCTTCTGCTTCACACTATAACTCTGCCTTTGCTACAAGTATATTGTCATGAAGTTGCCCCAGTGGAACTGACATGCGTAGAGGTCTTCTCATTATCATTGAAAAGCAAAACAATCTGATTTTAACAGGACACTGTCACGGCTCCGCTGTGACCTCAGCTCGTCTCGGTGTCGCCCCTCTGTTCTCTCTGTCTGTGTGCTTGTGTGTGTGTGTGTGTGTGTGGGTGTGTGTGTGGGTGTGTGTGTGTGGGTGTGTGTGTGTGTGCGTGTGCGGTATGGGCGCGGCTTCAATCATCCGGCACCTCATCGCCACACCTGCCAACAATCAGACCATCATCACAGACAGCTCAAGTACCTCGGCTTCCTTCAGTCTCATCGGCAGATTGTTTCGTCAGCTCAGTGGTAGCTACAGCCTCGGCCCCTCTGAGCTTTTACCTCTTCTGAAGAGTTAGTTCGCTTCGTTTTCTCGATCTGCAACTAACTTGTGTTTTTCTTGTGCCACAAGATTCCTGTGCCACGTCGCTGCCCAGCCGCCGCCACTCACACCGCCTCACCTTCCTACCTGCATGTTCCACCGGCTCCACCAACAACTAAATAAAACCTTTTTATTCACCTACCCTGTTGTCCCGGTGTCTGCGTATGGGTCCAGAACAACTGACCGTAACACACTGCCTGGATGACTCAGCAAATGACTCTCTGACATGGATCCAGAAGGTTGGCATTTTGGAGATTGATCTGCCTGGTCTGGCTCAACATAACAAATTAGATTGGATTAGATTGGACTGGACTGCCAAAGTGGAGTGCCTGCTGAGACTACAGTCTGAGTAGACTAAAGCAAATACTAAATAATGAAAAGGATTTTGATTAATATATGACCCCCATATACTGACAGAATCCCCCAGCTTTCCTTTAAGACACGTCCAGAGATAAGATTCCTTTAATTTAACTAATTCTTTCATCTGGTCTTCAGTCTTGTTGATGATTTGTCTTTGTTGACTTTCTTGGTCAACATTGCTCACGAACTGACAGTGACTTCTGTTGAAAATGGAAACTATAATAATTGATTTGTCTGTCATTCCTACAACAGCAGCAGATCTGAGTTATGGAATGAACTGATACAATCATACATTCCAAAATGGTGTGTTCTGAATATCAGTTACACTGAGACTGAAAATCACCTTCTCCAAGTGAAACAACTGGTCTGTTGATCGTGTGTGTGTGTGTGTGTGTGTGTGTGTGTGTGTGTGTGTGTGTGTGTGTGTGTCAGAGATGGTGAAAGACATCTCCGTGGTTTTAAAACATCCTACCAACAAAACCCATGCCAAACCTCAAGCACACACACATACATACATGCATTTAGTCACCCGCAGCCTGAAACAACTCCACATTAAAAACCACAGAATGTCCAGATTGACAGGCCTCTTTTTCTCCTCCCATCATCACTTTACTCCCTCTCTTCTCTTCCTTCCAGCCTCTCTATTACACCTCCTGCCTGCTTTATAAATTAGGCTGAAAACAAGTAGCACTATATTGCAGTCTGTCGTCTTGTCAGCTTGTTCAATTTATGCTTCATGAATTCATTGGGGAGTTCTTTAACTCAGTGGTAAGTGTATATACACTGCATCGATTGTAGAAATGGGTTTTGAGCATTTCTCAAGATAATCTATGGCCCTTCAGAGGGCTGACAAAGGCTTCTTTTCACTTTTGGTATTAGACTTGTGTCCAGAGTGATCAGCTTGGAATCAGATCGAGCAAACACGTGCAGCGAGTACAACATTGTCAGTGTAGCCTCACAAAAGCTAACCGTGATGCTGATAACTGCTCTTACACAGCGTATCATATTCTGTCAGTATTTTAAAGGTAAAATGTTATCACAGACTAGTTTATGAAAATGAGTATTGCAGGGCATCAGTTGAAATGTAGTGTAAGTCAAGACCAGCTCTGCTAACTTGAGTCACCCTGACTTGGCTACAACTGTCATCAACAGGACTAACCACACCCACCCTTCTGAAATCCATAATATGCTGAGTTTGTGCCAGATTGGCATAGCTTCTGTCACACTTTAAACCTGCAATAACCCACAAAAACTGATCACCCGATTATCTCTCAGCTTTTAAAAAGTATACTGTAGAAGCCACAGTATAAGAGTTGGTGGGAATATTAGCTTTATATTCATCAGGTGGCCCAAACAAATGATCGTTAATACGTTTCCTCTATCAACTTTATGATTGGGGTGGAGCTGAATCTCAATATGATATTTGACAAAGCACAAATAGTGATCCACCTGCTTGTGCTGGTGACAGGCTAATAAGCGTGACAGGCACAGTCCTAGGGAGCAATTTGGTGTTCAGTATTGTGCCAAAGGACACTTCGACATACGGACTGGAGGAGACGGGGATCAAACTGCTGATTAGTGAATGACTGTACCTCTGAGCCACAGTTACCCCTATGAAACACTGTACATGGATCAGCTATGTTCATCCTCCTCTCACTGACAATGGCTTTGGACCCCTTTCATTTTCATTTGTTTCAGCCATATACAGGATATTTCCACAACAGAATTCCACTGCAATTTCACAATTTACACACTAAACTAATTTTAGGGTTAGGGGTTTAGTTGCAGTGATGATACAAGTGCAATTAATTTCAGAAGCTTTTACAGTTGAAGAAAGAAATGTGGGAACTGTAATGGGACTTTAATAGTCCACTGTCGGGGGAAGGCAGGCAGGATTTCCCTCAGCTCTCTGTCTTTCCCTATCTGAATGCTGGAGAACCCCAAGCATTGATGCAGAGAGAGGGGCGGGGTCCTTGAAGCAGACTAGACAAGTTCTGAATACTTATCAGTGTTTGTGTATCTGTCTCTGTGTGTGTGTGTGTGTGTGTGTGTGTGTGTGTGTGTGTGTGTGTGTGTGTGTGTGTGTGGGAGGGGGTATGAGGGTAGGTTTCTTGATGCAGTCTAGACAAGGTGTGAATACTTATCAGCTCTCTCTGTGTGTGTGTGGGGGGGGGGTCGGTTTGTGTGTGTGGGTAGGTTTCTTGGTGCAGTCTAGACAAGGTGTGAATGCTAATGAGCTTTATGCTATAACTTGTCAGCCACACATGCACATTCATACAGTGTTAACACAAACCCTCAGTCAGCATGTCTGCTGTACATCCCATGTGAAATCCATTTCTCTAAGAAAATCTGTACATGGGGAGCACCATATGTGAAAATGCCGACTAATCCCGTATACATTAAAGGAGACTGGTTCATAGAGGCAGGAGACACTATTCCTCCTCTATCTTTGAGAGGCAAGAGGAAAGTCAAAAAGGTAAGAAAGAAAGTCAAACTATATTAAAAAAATTGTGATTGGTTGCCATAACACATTTTTAAATCTCAGAATTGTTTATAAAATATTTTTCTCATCTTCAGAAAAAGAAATCTTGAAATTCTGAGTAAAATGTTTCAACAGCCTCAGCTAAAGAGCATGAAAGTGGTGGGGGGCAGAAGAGGATGGGCTCCGTCTTTAATCCCTTACACTACCAGTGTGAGCAGCACATTTGCATTGCGGAACCTCTTGCTTGTTATTTAGATACCCATGTTAACAGCAAGCAGCAACCTCTGGTTCTCAAGAGTGAAGCCAATGCGTAAGTGTCTTAAACTTGCATTCTCTCTACTGACCAACAGAGGGCGACTCGTCTGGTTGCGAGAAGAAGTCTGATTGCATGGAAGTCTATGGGTCAACCTCTCACTTGATTTATTACCTCAGTAAACATCATTCATTAGTTGCAAAACAGCCAAGGTACAGACAGCCATAACCCAAGATGGCCAAACTCAAGGCTTCAAAATGAGAGTCCACAAACCAATGGTTGACGTCACGATGACTAAGTCCACTTCTTAGTATATAAGAAGTGGACTTAGTATTGTATATAATATATACAATCTATGGTTAACAACTGCCAGTGTGAGCAGTGTGGCCTTCTAGAGATTCAAAGTCTTGCCTATTTTCTCCACAACAGCGCGGTTCACAGCAGGAATAGCAAGTGAAAATGATCTTTTGACAGAATATTGACGTCATACCAGAACACTTCCTGTTTCCATTTCAAAATCAAAGCCCTCTAGTGTCTTTCTGTGGACAGAATCCCTTCATTTGAAAATAAAATATATATATTTTTCCTAGCAGTGAGACAAATTACACGCGGTGAGTGATAACCAACAGGAAATCTCAAGCTCTTCTTTTACTTGGTTCTTTGAGTTATCTTCCACTGAACAGAAAGAGAGGTCGTTCAGTCCTCAAGCCTTCCTTTTTCGTTGACTGTGGCTGAGGCAGAGTCTTTCAGTCTGCACTGGACTGATTGGAGACGAGCTACAGCTGGTTCTCAACATCGTTGAAGCATGTGGCGGGGAGGTACTGATTACCTATTACTATCACCAGCTGGGACCTGTTCCTATAGTGTAACTGACACGGTGTCCCTGAAACGTCCAGAACTGACGCTAGAGGGATACCTTTAGGAAGTTTGAAACTTAGGACCACTGACCAAGCGATTGTATTTGGTGAGTTGGGAGTGAGATGGGTTGGTGAAAATGCAATAATGAAATCAGTTAATCAAAGCAGAACCAGAATAGGTCCACAGTCACTCTGCCCCTACATTTTTGAAAGAGAGAACGAGGGGAAAAAAAGAAATGGAGCTAAGGACAGCATTAATTCAATCAGGAGAGACTTGTTTAGAATTTAACAATGATTTATTAAACAAGCATAAAATATGAATAGTGCAAAGTCTTTGGCGATTGGACTCCATCCTGAAGTCACCGAGGGTAGGGATACTGAGGTCCAATAAGGCCTAATCCCCCAAAATAAATGTATTTTATATGAATAAATAAAATAAATACCTTTCCTACTGCTGTAGTGAATTCCTAAGCAAAACAGAAAATTAGTCATGAGAGAAAATTTAAGGGTAGAACTTGTTAGAGTGAGATTGAATGAGTTGATGTTAAACCAGAGTTAAGAGGTCAAGTTAATCAAAGCAAAGGATAGAGGAATGTCTCGATGGACCACAGACCAGGATACGGGGGTCTCGATAGACCGCAGAAACTGGATAGTGCGGGTCTAGGCAGACCCTAATAAAGTACGGTAGGATTTCAACAGATCCCGAAATTGATAGAGCGCAGACCGCAGGACAGGATAGGTGAGGGTCAAGTTAGACCGCAGAACAGAATAGTCGGGTTCAAGTGAGAACGCAGAACAGAATAGTTGGGGGTCACCATGCCTCAACTAGACCAAGTTCGCGCAGACCGGGAAACTAGAAATGATGTCATCTTGACGGGTCAACTCCGACCTGTAAATTTGAAAATTTGGGCAACTCAGACCTTCTTTTCCTTTAGGGAATGGAAAACGGTCACATTAGACGAGGAAACAGTCACGTTAAGCCAGGTCACATGAGACCAGGAGATTGAGAAACAGCGTTAGACCAGTGAACTGGAGAACATGGTCACGTTAGACCAGAGACATAGAGTACGGTGAACGCAGAGCCGGGAGGGCACAGTATTATACCGTGATGAGAGGATATCCATTTGCACAATAGAATGCGATAAATACCTTTAGTGTTATTATAAGGAACATTTCAAGAATGATGTAATGCTATCCCCTGCTATGAGACAAATAATGTGACCTACCAATAATGCAAGGCTTCAATGATCTTTAATTTTTGAGTATTGTGTTGAGGTTGGGGCGGATGTAGGATGTGAAGGCAGAGGATGACCAATGTCCCAATTTGTGTAGGGTTGTAGCTAGTGGTGTAACCGATCACGGATTGATCCGTGATGGGTTCGGATCACCCCTCCCGGTTCGGATCACTTGTGAACCGCGGATCAATTGAATATCTTTTTTACAGTTTAATCATCATTTTTACAGTTGAATCATGTGTAATAAAGTTTTACTGCTGCTGTTCCTTTTCAAATAGCAAGTCCCCGAATTACTACTGTAGCATAAAATGTTACTGTCTAACCTTACCTGCACTGTTTTCTTCCGTCATCTCTTCCACTTTACTATTTGTTTTCTCAGAGCACTACCAGTATAAAACTTTCTTGAGTTGTAGAAACCCTCTCCAAACAACGTGATGTCAGTGATTGGAGTAGATTCTGGCACCACCATAGAGGTAGGTCTGAACATGGACTTGCTGTTAGAGTGTAGTTATATCAACCATTTAATAAGGCTGTTCATTTGTTGACTGGGATACCCTACCTGCTGCCATAGATGTTATGGGTAAATGTAACCATTTATAAATACATTTTTCCTTAAAAATACTAAGGCCACTTGATGACTACCGGCTGTGGTCTGTTGCCGTCTGCTCCCCGGCCTTCCCGTTCAATGCGCCAATTCCAGCTCCAACTCACGGCTTTTCCAAAGCTGTAGTTTTTCCGACAGCAATCACCGTTCCTTTTCCTCCACCTCTGCCCATCCTTCGCTTTCGGTTGCTACCATGCCATCAATAGTCCTCCTGGACTGGTTCTCTAAATAGTCCATTTTCTTATTGATTGCCTGGATGTCTTCCCTCATCGTGTCCTGTTGCCTACTATTGCACGCGGCCAGCTGTTTTGCATTGGCTGATTTCAGGTCATCCGTGTCTTTCTGGGTGTATTGAAAACTCGTTTTGAGATCTTCCAAGTCCTTCAACATGTCATCCATTTGTTTGTTCATAGAATCCAATATCATTTGAACAAAACATTTGAAGCTCTTCTCATTTTATTGAATAATCTCCGTAAACACCTCCTTTTGTTGCAGGAGTTCAGTTATAGTTACCATATTCGAGCAGTGACTCGGTAGTTATTAAGAAAATAAATGTTAGTATTTACACTAAGTCCCTAGATCCCGAAAACGCTGAGAATAAACAGTCGAATAAACAGTCGGATAAACAGTCGAATAAACAGCCGTCTCTCCTCTTCAACCTACCAAGCTGCAGGTCTGTCTGCTATTCTATTATATAGTCTAATATTGTTAGTGACAGTGTAGGGAGATAAGTATGCATTACTGGGTGCATTGCTATACAAATGTATCTTAGTCAGGAGGTCCATCTAGTGGTTTGAACATGTAGCTGCCTGTAATAAACTGTGGATGGCCCGTGTTAAAAGTAATTATTTAATAACCCAGAATGCGACTATGGTGTCTTTTTAACACTAAGTTATTTATTAGGCTAAATGTTTCGTGGAAATTTTTAATTATTTAACTCATCAATCAGTTTAGCTGCAGCATCCAATCAAATTACTGATATCCAATGAGGGTGCGTGTCGGCCGTTAAAAGACTTCCTGGAAGGCTGTTCTCGTACGTCCTTGCTCATGGCTGCTCAGAGATCCCTCCTCCCTCCTCCTTCCTCCCTCCTCGCTCCTCCCTCCTCCTTCCTCGCTCCTCCCTCCTCGCTCCTCAGAGCAGAAATAAGAGTTTTGGGACGGCCCTCATCATGGCAGACCAGAACAACTTCAAGCGAGGAAATGTCAAATAAGAGACTTAGGATGTATCCAGAGACTTGGGATGTACCCTTTGTCTCTCCTTGTCTGTGTGTGGGTATGGTTTTCCTGGCTCTCCTAGCTACCGGCTTTCCTTACAGTCCTCATCAGATCATTGTCTCTGCTGACATGGTAGTTCATGCTTGAGGCCTCAGCAGTTCCAGTGTCTTCCGTGAGTACAATTCCCTGTATTATGTTGGAGCCTGTGATCAATTGCTTTTTAAAAGTTTGCCTGCCTGCCACTTCAGCCTGCAGACGCCACTCACCAGTCTGTCTTCCACCATCGCCCCTCTGCCCTCTGCCCTCTGCCCTCTGCCTCCAACCCACTTCCCTTCCCTGTGGTCTCACAATAAATCCTCTTCAACTTCTTGTCAGTGTCCTGCGTTGAGGTCCAACACCCAACCCATCCTAACATGATAAGTACTGCATCAGGTTATCAGGTCTATCAAATGGTAAATGGATTTGTATTTGTATAGCGCCTTTCTAGTCTTCTAGTCTTCCAACCTTTCAACTTTCGACCAACTTCCCACACATTCATACCCTGATGGCAGGGGGAGAGATGCAATCCATGTAATACTTTAAATTGAATTAAACAGTGGTGTGCATTAGTCGAACATGTATGCACTGTTAAATGCCAATGACTGAACACATTAGCCATATCCTTTATCATCTGTTACAGAAAAACCCAACATGGGCACCACTCTGCCAAGTAAAAGCTGCTTTTAACGCTATTCTTTTACCAATCATTGGATTGCTTTTATCCTATTGTGTTGTTTTTTTTGTACCATCATGGATTTATACTTGGACTCTAAAATAGTATGGCTGTGTGTGGGGACTGCAAACTTGCTTACTCACAGTTAAGGGGTGATATTCACCACCTGAAGGCTGAGCTCCGAACAAGAGAAAAGCAGATCGACAGCTTTATATCCGTAGCGGCTGCCCAGGCAAAGCATATTTAGTATATGCAGTCTTCCACTCTTGCTGTACCGGCAGCCTGCCACCCACCTCCTTGGTGTCTCAGTTGGTCTCGGACTCTGCGGCCTCTCTTCCTTAGCTGGCCTCGATACACAATGGCACTTTTAAGGTCCGCCCTGAGAGTTTAGTGGCAGAGGAGCTGGACGTAGGAGCAGCAGGCACCACTGCTGCATTGGACCTGAGCGCTACAACACTGCTGACACTGTCAGAAGATCCATGGGTCCGCACTCGAGCCAAGGCCCCGGCCCATAGCCAAAACGAGCCAATCCAAGGACTTCTCCGTTCTTGACTGAGGTGGTGCACCGCAGCAGCAAGAGAGATGAAACTGGGGCTCCTCCAAAACTTCCCTGAATTCTCCTCAACCGCTACATGATCCTGTTGGATAAGACTCTGGTTCACCACAGCGATGCTCCTGCACTACCGACTCCACCCTGCTCGGTCCCCACTCTGGCTGTGGACCTTCCCGTTACCATTGCGTCTTTGCCACTTCTGGCCAGCATTGATTGGTGTGGTGGAAAAAAACTATTCAATGGTAGTGAGTCCTATAATACTGAAACAAGAAACATTGAGGAAAGAAGTTTGTCTTTCAAGTATTTATTCTCTGGCCAGAGAAGGCTTCACCGTCATACTGACTGCAACACAGTCCGCAGAGGATGAATCAAGAGTTCAGTCTGTCTCCTGCTCTTAAGCATCTCAGCACACAGTAGGGGAACATCAGGTATTTACATTACAACAATTGATCAGCAGTTTCAAGCTCCCCATTGACCCCTCCTGTCACCCCCTTCATCTTCTGAGCCTTGTCACACAAAGACATCTTTATTACTCTTGCCTATCTCTGAGAATCTTCACACCTCAACATTCTCTGGTTCAACTGCAACCCCCATTGAGTCACTCCCTCTTATCAAAGCAAAGACAGAGATACCCCATATGGTCCTTATGTACACAATCATATGTCACACATATAGTTTTGTTAGTGAGTAAGGCTACATCCATACTACTCCGTTTTCAAACGAAAACGATCTCCGTCCACACGGCGTTTCAGCATCGTTTTCGAATTGATCTCCGTCCAGACTAACACGCCTGAAAACGAATATCATGTGACTCTTCATGTACACTGGGCATGCGTGTGGGTGTCGATGTAAACAGGAAGTAGATTGGATGCTTAGCTAAAATAATAGGACAGAGTAATAAAGTAGTCTTTAATAATGAAAGGTCGTGTTTGATACTTAAGATCTTCTCTAAAATATTCCTCTATGAACTCAAACAGACACAGTTCGTGGAAAGTTTTATTTTTCAGACATAGTTACAGCGCTGCAGGTTTTGTTCTATCTCTCTCTCACATATCAAATTTACTTTAAAATCAACACTTACACGTAACAGTTTGCTAGATTATCGGTGTTGTTGTTGTTCTCGCTCGTAGCTCTGCTGGTGGCTTAGCTATCTGTCCTTCTGAATAGCATTTACTGCTAACCGCGACTTCAGACGGCCGCTCCGTAGCGCTGATAACGCCGCTGGTCACGTCACTGATCGCTCCATTAACAGCTGCTTCCTCCGTAATAATGCAGACTTTTACTGAACATTGTGTTTTTACATCTGCAGTAGCGTTGTGTTCATCGTGTTGTTTTTATTATATAGTTAATATCGTTCCCTCTGATGTGAATAATATTTGAATGGCCCGTGCTCTTGAGTGTTCGGTGTTTTAGTGCCGCAGTTTTGTTGGATTGATTTGTCATGCTTTGTTGTGAATACATGTGACTGGTTCTTGTGAGTTTGTTCTTGTCATTGTGTTAATTACATTGATTACTATATGCATTGTCCGTTAATGACGAAGCATCCCGTCATGTATTCATGTATCTGCACTCTGCAGTTAGTGTATTTGTAGGTGTTGAGCTTCATGTAACATTTTATTTCACTTGTCAAATGTTGCAGTGTTATGTGAATATGAGGTGTTTACATGAAACAAACAATAACCGTAGCTGTGGTGGTTCAACTGTAGTAAGACGGCACAGAAGGCCCAGGTAGAAGATGCACGGCCCGCCACTGCGACCACCTAATACGTTTTAAAGAGGTCGTGGATCACGGCCACTTTATACGAATAGTGATTTCACTAGACGTGTGGCGGCTCTTCCAGAAACATCCCAGAGGTGGCTCTCCACCTACAGATAGATTCATTGTGAAGATGAAATAAACAACAATAAACACATGTTGTCCATATGATTTTGATGTATTATAGACCTATAGTGTACATAATGAAACATGAAAGAAATTCCATCCTATAAAAATCTATTTATTGATTGTAATTATGATCTGGTTGACAAAAGACAAATGTCTTGTTATAGTTTATAACCATATATATTGAGAAACGTTGCTCTGACAGTTCATGCAGTCAATAATTGATATGTTAGTTGAGTTATTAAAGGTAAATAAGCCTATGAAACTACATTAGTTTGTCAAAACTGTGCAAAAGCTACCGAGGTTTGGTCAGAGTTTCACATAGTGCAATGAGGTTCTTCCTGTGTATGAAGGTTGATTGTTTGCGGGGTGAACTTCCCTTTGCAGATCACATCTGGTAACTGCTAACAGCTTTAAACATGTCTAGCTCACCATAACCAGCCCTTTGATGTTGACATGTAGCCTACTTCACGAAATGTGAACCTTTTCCACGCCATTAAACCTGATCCGTTCCAGTTTATAACCCCGCCACCACTCCTCAGACTTTCCAAATAAAACAGATCCAGCTGTGTGCGGCTGTGCGGCTGTGCGCCCTCCGTGCGTCACACGGATCTGCTGCTTGGTGGACTGGCGGACGGAGAGAGAAGGAAAGATGTCCGCTATCATGCTGCTGTTGGTATCTTTGAGTTTGTGCTTGTGGGCGACGGAGGGTGCAGCGCGGGGCGAGGCAGTAGACCTGCGGGACGCCCTGGAGCGGGGCCCGGTCAGTCTAAACGACATGTTCCGGGAAGTGGAGGAATTGATGGAGGACACCCAGCACATACTGGAGGAGGCTGTGGACCAGGTCTGTGTCATATTTTATTCATTCAAACAAGGGAAGAGTTGTCGGTTATTTGACAAATAATTACCACAAGTAGTGAAATTCATCAGATGGCATAATCACAGCAGTCACATTGAAGTGTTTTGGTAGTCAGCTTCATTTTGACTACCAGGCTGAAATAGGCTGCGTGTTGCGACACCACACATAGTTTCCATCTCAGTTATGTGTCTGGCCAACACGCCATGTCTGAATACCAATAGTCCTCATCATAATAGTTACTCAAAATGGATTTTGTCCATTCAATTCAATAATAGAAGAGATGGATAACCTTAACTTATACTTGTGTGACTGAGAACTTTACACAACCGATCTCCTTTTGGCCAGCTGAGACTCCTGGAAGGCAGCCTTGAGGTCTGTTATTGTCCCCTTAGAGTTGGAGGTCTGCAGGTCTAATAAGTCGGCTCATGTTTCAGTATGGTCACCGTCTGGTTTTGATAATTTGTGACCTACGAGGAAGTTTCCTTTCATGTCATCCAATACATGGAGATCAGCATCCTGCTGTGTATCAGCAAACTAGCCACCCTGAGGATTCATACTCTTCCTCCCCATATGGAAATCTGATATGGACATAATGTAAATGCTGTGTGCTTTATTTTGGAAGATGAATTAATGGCTTCCATGTGTACCCAAACATTCAACCCAACAGATAACTACTGAGAGTGCTAAATCATCTCTCACGTCACTGGATCTGCGTACTAACTACCACAATGAGACGAAGAAGATGATGATGGAGGGAGACAGAGTGGTCCAGGTCCTTGATGGAGCTGACAAGGTAGAAGTTCACTTTTGACAACATGGTCAAATATGTCTCAGACAAAACCCTTTCATCTCTCACAGGTCATGATTTCATGAATGGATAAAACAAGCGTTTACAATGTTTCTCCCTTTACAGTTTTGAATGGGTTTATGAATGGGTTTATGAATGGGTTTATGAATGGGTTTATGAATGGGTTTATGAATGGGTTTATGAATGGGTTTATGAATGGGCTGTAGGCTTGTGATACACATACGATGAACATAAGACTGGTTGTTATTCAAGTGATTGTAGGGATGAGGGTAGTTTTCCCTTTTCTGATACAACATGTCACTCCTTTTGCCATTTATAGGAGACTTATAATAAAACAGGAGATATTCATCTTTCACACATCCATATGGAGACTTCTGGCCATTGGAACAGTGCGGATCACATGAGTCTTCTGCTTCCTCTGTCTGGTCTGTGTGAATAATTAGAGAACTAATGCATTGTGGCCTGTATGTTTCCAGCTGACATTATTACAACTAAACAGAACAGCTGATCAACATATAATGCTCATAGGGTGGGCTCTTTGAGCATATGTGTACTGAAAGATTTGTCGACATACTCAGAGGTTTAATTCAATTAAATGTATTGTTTCTACGGTAACAGGTTTGTAAATATTCATAATGTTTGTATGAAGAGACCGAGAGGTGGAGTGCTCTCTAAAACTCAACTTGTGTTATAAAGAATGAGCTCATCCAGCACACAGACATAACATATACGTCTCACAAGCTTGGATTGAAGTCATTATTGCTGCTTGCTGCCTGTGTTGCCATTTTCCTTCATAACGGCGGTTTTGATCTTTTACTTTCCTGGCAGCTGCACAGCGAGTGGTTATGTTAATAGACCTCGCTGCTGGAAGAAATGCCAGGAAAGCCAGTCTGCCAGGCAGGACAAGGTCTGCTCTTCTAAAATGACTAACTGTGTAATTCCACCCTCTACATGGAGGCAAACTCAAATTACACTCAAGGAAGTCGCAGTAAAGTTGGTGGACTCAGCACTTCATAGAAAATACCCAGTCGGTTTATAGATATGTGTAGGTAGCTGTTAGTACTTTTCTTTGAATGGAGTTTAGCAGCTGGAATGTTTACAGCAGTTGATTATATACACATATACCCACTAACTGTCACCGAAAGCTTCATACAGTAGTAAGTAAAAGTAAAAATGTTATAGACATCCGTGGCAACTACGTTTACCTGTTGTTTCAAAGTAATTCAGTTACAGTTAATTATGAGTTGTCTCATAATTATGACTCAGCATCTTAAAGCATTAAAAGAACAAGATTTGCATCTCTTTTATCAAATCGACCAACAACTGTCATCTTTATTCCTTATTGGATCATTTTCCTCCACTTATGAGATGATCTGTCATCACCATATAATACAGTAAAGCGGAATGATGACACTAAGAAAAGCATAATTGCATTCAAAAAACAAAACAAAAACAAAGACCCTTTTTTCATAACTTAATCATGCTTTCTGTATTTTTAACATTAGTCCTGATGAAGTATCCCTTAGATTTAGATTTGTATCCGATGACTATGAGAACAGATCCAGTTACACGTTGCAGATCTTGCAATGTTGTGATGGCTTTCTAGTAATTATGAGGATACCTGTTGAGCCCTATCACTTGGAACATACATACCCATAATGAATGAAGAATAGCTCCTCAACCATCAGGCCTCCTCTGAAAGGTAAGAAGCAAATATGAATCCACTGTAAGGAGAACTATTTCTATTACAATCCCAGAGTAAATGGACCTGCAACAAAGGAACAAATTATATTTCAATCCATGCATAGTTTAAAATCTAAATTTCAACTGCAATGTAATTATAATGGATTATAAGCAAGATCCCATGGATATTGATGCAACTGAATACATCCTAATACTCTTAACTATAACTGTACGTTTGAAACAGGTGTTATTAGATCACTCTGAATGAGGGGATTAGGATGGTATCAGGCTCGTTGCTGTCTGTCGTTATCAACTGGCTGTATCAAAATACTAAGAGCCAGAGCTCACTGGAACCTGGAAGTGAAGTTTGAGCCAAGAGGGCACATGTCTTCTTTCCCAGCCTATCTCTGGGGTTCTCTGGTTCTATATCATAAAGGCTTTGCCCTCTAAGAGCTTTCATCCCCGGGCGCATGTGCAGTCGTGAACAACACTGACTGACGTGACTGAAACCCTTGGTGAATCAGCTCTTACCTATTATGCTCCGAGCTGTTGGATCTGAGAGCTGCTGCAGTGATGCATGGTTTCAGGGACTGCTTCTAGGTTCTACACTGATTTCTCAAAGGCAGCCCGTGTAAAGATACAGACTGAAGAAAGGTGGTGAGATCACAGCAGAGGCTGTTTGGCAGACACTGTTCCTCTGACCACTGGAAAAGAGTTGAACTAAACCTCAAATATCTTGTTAGCATTCCAAGAAAACTAGTCAGAAGTATACTACTGGAAAAGTCTGCCCTGAAACCATGAAATGATATAAATAACAATAAGCAGTGGAGTTTGATGGTAGAACGCGTTTCAGAGCTCTAAACGTGTGGTTCAGCTCAGTTCACTTTGGTCCTAAGTTACTGTTCACTTTTGACCAAGAAATGTTGAAACATCAAATAAATCAAGTGTAGAGGATAGAGAGGTGGGGAACTCTTGAGCCATTCTGTGGAACTCAGATATCACTGATGTCCATCAGACACTTTCCATGGAGATGGACTGTGGCTGGCAGAAACACAACTTCAGAGACCGTCAACTACGGGACTCATTAGATGGGGGGGCAGCAGACAACTCTTACTGTGATAAAAGAACATGTAAACCATAATTATAGTTGGTTGAGAGCTTCATGTGACAGTCATCATATGAACCTATGTTATTAATGCAGTTATTGCCCTACACTATAATAGATAGAACATAATTCAAATCAAAAAGTTGAAATAGTCATTTTTGTCTCTACAACCACAAGACAGAGGAAGCTGATGATTTGAGAACATTTAACAGAACTGACTGTATATGTAACTGTTGTTGTCTCTAACCCAGGAGTGCATGGTGGATGAGGACTGTGGTCACCTGAAGTACTGCCTGTATGAGATCGAGAACGCCAAGTGCCTCCCCTGCATACCAACGGACATGGTGGGCATTCAGTCAGCGTTGCTTTTGTGGTTGTTTGTCCAGTTAAAAGTTCATCGATCCATTTGTTATTTCAACAATGGATGAAATGTCTGTTTAATGTGAAAGTGGTTACTCGTAGTAAGAGATGAATGCTTTAGCCGGCAATTGGTGGCGACTAAAGGAGAGTTTAAACAAGTGAACGTTGGACTGACATTCAATAGAAACAAGACTTCAAATAAATGAAACTGTTAATCCGCGTGATTCAGCCGCTCCTCCCAAAGTGACTAAAAAAATAGTCAATGCAGCTTTAAAGGTGCAACATCTGGATTGTGAAAATATCAGCACATCACTGTGAAAATAAATGTCATAGAATGTGATAATGGCCATAATCAAATGAGATCATGACTGACAGAATCTTCACAGCAGAAAGAGCGCCCTCTTCTGGGCCATGAAGCAGTTTCACTTTTGATCTGCAGAGAGTCAAGGCTGCCATCCATCCATCATGGGCCATTTAGAGTCATCAGTTAATTAACCTAAGCCGCATGTCTTTGGACTGTTGGGGGCAAGCCAGAGAAGCTGGACAGAATCCACGCTGCCATGGGGAGATATGTCTGGGAATTGAACCCTGGCCCGTCTTGCTGTGATAATAATAAAAACAGTGATGGCTGAAGTGTTAATCATGTACAGTAAAGCAGCAGCCCTCAATCAAATCTCACAAATATCTCACTGTTAAACAGCTACACATACCTTTTACTGGAAATACTATGAAATAATGGATGCTGGTACACAAATAGAAGCATGTATGCAGCAACAGACCATGTGTGCTTTACATACTTGTTTGTGTGTCCCCACTTAGCCCTGCACTAAGGACGAGGAGTGTTGCTCAGACCAGATGTGTGTGTGGGGTCAGTGTACGGTCAACGCCACCAAAGGAACGGAGGGATCTATCTGTCAGGGTCAGAGTGACTGCAGGGCAGACCTCTGCTGTGCCTTTCAACGAGGTGACCTCTAACATTAACTTAACAGAGACTCTTTCACATCTTTACTTTGTGCTCAAACACTGTAGGCTTTTATTTGAACTCAAGTCTGTCGAGCTTTCCCTCACATAAATTCAAATTTTCCATGTCCCTTTTCTCATAATGTCGTGTTCTTATCTACACTATATTGTACTGTATTATATTTTTTAGCAGCACAGTTGTATCTGCTGTTCTATGATCCTTTTTTTTTTACATTGCTTGAAAATAGTACATTTTCTTGCTACTACTACTGGATTTAGGTCAACTGACCTACATCAATTTTGAAAACGTATTCTCACTGACACTAGAGACATCTAGCCATTTAGAAGCTTTTATTTGTGCCAGTGTCTCTAAGATTTCAGTTCCACCCCAATACAATGGAGGTGTTTGAAGGTGAGAAGATGAACCACTGGAGGTCAGCAAAGTCAAAGTCTTATCTCTATAGCTCCAATTGAACTGAAGTCACACTCCCTCCATGTGCAGCACATGGTCAACTAAACAGTGTAAAGGCCATCCAGTATCAAATGGAAATGCTGAGGAATAAATACTGGCCATAAATTCAATTCAATTTTATCTATAGCGCCAAATCATAACAGAAGTTATCCACAGGAAGTTAGCATCACACTGGCTCCATCCAATAAAAGGGATTCTCCCGTCGTGTGGCAAGCAAATGTTTTTGATACTTACATGTTTTGTTCAGCAAAATAATCTTCACAATGAACACCACTTTATGATTTTTGAAATGTAAATGCAATCTTCAGAAGTAAAACGCTAACGTTAGGCTATAAAGGAACTACACCACGGTGACATGAGCGGGAGTACACACCACGAGGCTGTGAAGGCGGATAGTCGGCGTGATGACGTTTAGTCGTCTCTTTTTGACACTTGTTAGCAACCGACATGTAAAAGCTTCTCAAATCACCAGAGGAGTATTTACTGACGTATTTTATATCGTAGAAGCAAACGTTCAAATATCTGCAGCTTGTGTTACTGACCTCATTTCAGACATCTCCCCAAAAACACATCGACTCTCAGACGGTGGAACAGGAAGTGTAAAGATGACCGTGTTCTGGGTGTTATGACTCATTTCTGCAGCTCTCTGTTACAGAGCTGAGGGATTGACCTGCAGCATTAAGAACATATGCACACTCTCATATCACACTCAGACCAAATAGCATACCGACGTAGACCGTGTCTGATTTGACTGAAGTAATTATATGTGGTGTTTCATATAAATATATTTTGATGTAATCGGTCTAAACTCTTCAAACATGGAATAGAAACATCCATGGAACAATGCTTTTGTATTAGACTGGTCTTAATCTCTGTGAAACAGGGCCTGGGTATCTGACATGGGCTTAATATTTTGGATTTGTTTGAAACAGCAATAGCAGTGATAAAGTGGCCACTGTGACCATTATTCTCTCTCTGCTGCTTCCTACAGAGCTGTTGTTTCCAGTGTGTAATCCCAACCCAGAGAAGGGGGAGTCCTGTCTGAGCCACCCCAACCTGCTGATGGACATGCTGGCCTGGGACCAGGAGGGTCCCCGTGACCACTGCCCCTGTGCCGACGACCTCCAGTGCCAACCTCATGGGTGAGAGCAAACATAGTATACATTTACACTGATAATCCCCTAGGAATGAGCATGTGCAGAAGTTCAGATCTTAGGTTTATATGGGGGAATAGAACAGTCAGCCAAATTATTTCTGCAAATGTTTTGTTTCTCTAAATTGCTCCTTCTTTCTCTCACTCAGACGAGGATCTGTTTGTGGAGAGTAGTACTGGAGATGGAGATGGATAACCGGCTAGGAGCTAAACTAACCTCCTTACTGAACATTCCCCGCAGAACGGCCCACCTGCTGATCAACAGTTTAGAAAGGAATAGGATGTTGCTTCAGGGCAGGACTTGCGCTGTATTATTTATGCCTTATGAATGAATGAAATTAGCACATGCCAAATACAGGGTGAATGTTGGCTGCTGCCAGAGACTTCAGGTCACCTGCCAGCATGGCAGATAGGGTTTCCTTATTTCAAGAAATATTATTTTTAAAAAGCAATTCCTTGGTTAAATAGTTGTGGATTAAGGTTAATGATATAGTCCATATTTCTACAGTATAGTGACACTGACTCAGTATTTACACTTCTAAAGTGCTGTACATAGATTTCAGAAGCGGCCTGCTGGTAGACATGTTCAGTGATGTGCCACAGCGGCAGGTGAGGAAAGGACTTCATTTGAGACCCTGCTTATGACCAATGTGTATTATCATGCAGCAAATAAAAGACTTGTTCTTACTTTTGACTGAGAACCAAGAAAAGCACTGTTGTGGTATTCACAGATTCAATGTGGACCAGTGACTCCGAACAACAGGGGAGGCCAGAAGAAAAACCAACCCACTGTGTCATGTCACTAGTTGGCTAATTCAAGGATTCAAGGATCATTTATTGTCATTATGCAACACAGGGAAACACGACAAACAACAGAAAACAAAACCAGTTTTACATTCCTGTAGTGCAGCTTTTGAATTAGCATCATAAGGAACGTAAACAGCAGCAACAGCAACAATTCTCATCTTCACATTCAAAACTCAACACGAGGAAAACATTGTCCATCAACTGTGACTGTGTTTGAGCACCAAGCATCATGATGTGAACAGAGTCCTCCTCCTCTGGTCCTCCGCAGTCTGCCGTTAGCCTACAGTCCTTCAGGGCTGCTACAAGCTAACTGTTGTGTTGGCTGGTACAAGTAGCTAGCTGCTGCTTGATATAAAGAAAGAGAAACGTCTGCGTCTATGGGCCAGTCTCCTTTGATATGGACACAGATGGGCTTCATTTCTATTGAGGATGGACCGCAGCAAAGAGAAGCCCTATTACAGTGAACGTCTGTCCCCGAGTGAAGAAGTGACACCGTTGGTCAGTCGAGTGTTGGTCGTTGCACTTTCATAATGAATAGGTGTGACAAGTGTTGCTGTTTATTAACCTGAACTTACTGAACTGATATCTCATATTGATAAGTATAATTGGTCATGTTTAAGTGTGAAGCTTTCTCCTTTTCTGATCTTTGCAATCTTGTGACACTTATTTGTTCCCACAAAATACAGTTTGGAGACATTAACACACATCAACCCACAGTGTTTACCTTGATAGACAGAGGGGACATGGAGCATGGGGGTGGAAGAGGACAGGAGACCTGAGAGAGGGACACAAACAAACCTCTTGTTCAGTACAAACACTGTGCAAGTGCTCTGTTACGTCCTCAGGAGGCTTTTACAGTGTGATGCAGACAGTCCTCAATTATTTGACTCAAAGGGGTAATATCCAGAAATTCACATTACAAACACTACCACAGACTAAATGTGTAGCAGCATGGCCATCCAGCCATAGGTTGTGACTTCGTCTCATTGTTGAGATGCATGAGAGCTACAGCAAAACACAGCACTGGCCACTAGAGTGCAAACATTAGTCTCTTCTGTGTCAGTTAGTGTAAGCTGAGAAATAACACACACATGCACAGAAATGAATGGAGACATGCCGGAAATATTCAGGATGAAGGTGACAGGCACCTGATCGTAGTGCAGACTGCTACGATAGCATAGATATATTTCTGTCAGTTTAGTTAGTACTATAGTACTGAGTCTCACCCTCCTTTAATGGTGAAGATAGCAGCCAGAGTTCTTCTAAGTGTTTCCTTACAAGAACTACATTTTTACACAGTCATCCAAAATTAATCGAAAAACCAATGTGAACTCAACCAGATTTAGTTAGGGGACTTATGTGAAAACTCATACTGTATATCATGTATTCTATCGCTCTTGTCCTTAACGCTGGATTACCAACCGTTCATAGCGTGCAAGAAGCACCGGGGCCCCAGACCCCTTGGGGCCTCAGATGTCCCAGGTACAGTGCATGTCAATTGGTTTTGGTAATTCAATATCAAATTTGGAGGAGAAATTTGTACCATTTAGGTATTGTAGTCCAGCATTATTTGGTCAGTTTGGGCTTTTAGAGAGGCCCTGTGTTAAAATGTGGTTCTAAGACATTAGTTGAGGTTGGTTTGGAGTATTCCGTTTCCTCTTGACTGTGTACACATTTCACAGACGGATGAGGAGGTCAGCGCACGAGTAGAGAACAGTTAGTTTAGGAAGAGGAACGTGTGCTCGGGCTAAGCAGTCTGGTTGAGATAGGATGTTTTGCAAGCGAAACACGGAGGAGTGAGACCTCCTCTCCCCACTCTCTGTGGCGGACACCGCTGTCCCGCTGACGTCACGGCGGTACATTTATCCGCCCAGGCTGCGGGCTTCCTGCTGCGTCTCCACTCTTGTCGGTTACGGCTGGAACGTTACACGCTGCTGCTCCGCCACGCAACAGACTGCCAAGTTCAGGAACCGGGGAAACATCGACATTTGTTGGGTACGTATACCCTTCACATTACGTCCACGAGCCGTATGTTCCTCGTAGTCAAGCGGGGCGCTCAATACTGGTTTGCAAAGCGCTAACTGTGGCGTGTCTGGCTGCTGCTCAACGTGTGACATCGCGTAGGAAGAGATGCAGCAGGACGAGGGAGGGGTGGCTGAACACTACCGTAGTGTTAGTCGGAGACATACGCAGATACCGCAGGGCTAGCTGAGCGGCCTCTCGCCTACTTCACCGTTACTCTCGGGCTGTCACAGCCGAAGACTCGCCGTGGTTTCCCCCGTGCAAATGGACGGTGAGCGGTAACGATGGGAGGCGGCTGTGCGTAATGAGAATCGCGGGATCCGGATCCTCCACGTAGCCCGTAGGAGTCCGCGCTCAGTCCGCCTCTCCTGCTCCATGTTGTCTCCGGTAACACTCCTCTGTTTGGCCCGGATGCCTCGCGGTACCGTCGTTAAGACCAGCGATGTCTCCTAATGCACGAATGTGTCGTTTGGCGGGTGAAGGGGAATGGAGCCCTCCTCAGGTTTAAGATGCCCACCTTCTAGTAAAGTGTTGAACGTTTGCTGTTGTTTCCAAAGACATGTCTGATTCACCTATGAACAGACTTTTGGAGGCAGTTTGTGTCTCTGGTAGTTAAAGCATCACAAGCACATGCAGGTCCACACATTAAAGACCAGCTGAGTCCGTCTGGCCCTGGAGAGTGGAGACGGGCCCACTTTCTAAAGTGAGCACCTCTTCCTGCTGCTGACATCCATCATGTGTTGTGTGGGGGGGATGTGACCTGAAATAGAAGTCTATACAAACCTCTTTAAGGGTGTTGTGGTGTGGGTGTTTCTTACTGGAAGGAGCAGCTTGCTGCAGATGATGCACCTTGATGTCCTTGTTGCTGGAGCATACGTCCATCACCAGGGCCTCAACACATCTCACCTGCTGAGTGACTCTCTCTCCTGTAGGGGTTGGATGACCCGGGTAGAATAGATGAAAACTAGGCTGTGATTCGTTTAGTTTGTGTGTGTGAGTGAGTGAATGCCTCTGTGACTAACTTTAAATCTATAATGTTTTTTTCCTTCGCCTGGCAGTGGGTTTTCACATTAGTCGTAAAGTCAGGCCCTGTCCACACTACTCCGTTTCTCCTTGGATGCAGATTTGTCAAATAGAAACGATCTCCGTCCACACGGGAGTTTCAGCATCATTCTCGAGTTGATCTGCGTCCACACGGCAGCCGTCGAAGGCGGACAGCACGTGACCATTAACTACACTGGGCATGCGAGTGACGGTGTAAACAGGAAGTGGATTGCTTGCTTAGTTAAAAAAAAAAAAAATACGACAGAGTAATAAAGTAGTCTTTAATAATGAAATGTTGTATTTGATACTTAAGATCTTCCTCTAAAATCTCCCTCTATAAACTCAAACAGACAGTTCGTGGAAAGTTTTAGAAGTTTTATTTTTCAGACGTAGTTACAGCGCTGCGGGTCTCTCGCTCTCTCTCTCTCTCACCACATTTACTTTAACATCAACACTTACACATAAACATTTACTAGATTATGGGTCCATCAATGTGGTCAACACACGTCTCTCACTCTATTCTGCTCTTGCTTCGTGCAGGAAAGCTTAGCAGATCGCTAACAGTAGATCCGTGAAATAAAGACCATGGAATCCATAGAAGAGTTTCAAGACTTCAGTGTGAATCTTTCTTATTTGTAAAACTGTGGAAGCACAATATGAAATATGGCTTTACAAACTGTCCCTATACACATTACACGAATACAAAACAACAATCCATGATATAGCCAGCATGTAACATGTCCGCCTAGCTAGCTTCTAAGCTAATTTTAACATTACCACCAATGGAGAAATGCTAACCGCGATTAGCATTTAATACAACACAAATGTTATACTAAACACGCGAATAGAATATATCTACGTACATCTTTTCATGCTTCATAAAGACATACTTACAGACTAAGGTCTCTCAAGGCTACCAAACGGAAGAAGTAAAACGTTAGAGCAGCGTGTCTTGTCATTAGAATCTAAAAACAACGAGCTGCTCCATAGGGCTGATGACGGTCACGCCGCTCGCTAATCACTCCAATAACAGCTGCTTCCTCCACAGAAATGCAGACTTTTACTGCTAGATGATGTTGCTGCTAGCACAACAGCTAGCAGCTGTTGTGCTAGCAGCAACATCATGTAGCTGTTGTGCTAGCAGCAACGCTTGCAATTAGCTATCCATGTAGAAATGAATCGCTGGTAGCCCAGTTTGTTTTCTTCCGGGTACGGGTCACGTGATAGTGAGTGTGACGAATCAGGGACGGAGACGTCATGGTTGCCAAGAACCAATCCAGTAGCGAACACGGGTGTGGGCGTAATTTTTTCTAAGCACATCCGTATCCGACCGTCCACACGCAAACGCAACCCCGGAGTTCTCAAACACCTCCAACCTCGGCGGAGTTTTCAGATTCCTCCGTTTAGGGTGCTCCAAAACTCCGGCGTAGTGTGGCTGCTCAGTGTAAACGTAGCAAATACGGAGTAAAAACGGAGTAATGTGGACAGGGCCTAAGTCTTAAAGTTTCTTCTGAAAACTATTTGAGCTTTTGTTCGTGTGCAGACCCAAGAAGGCTTGTGTGAAGCTATGAATAAGGGCTTGTGTCCCTGGGACAGAGGCCCACACTGTAGTCCTATTGTCACCAACTGCCCTCATTGTCCTCTCTTTAAGATGTAGACCCTGGTCTTCTCTTGTGTGAGTCCATTCAGAAGCAGCCTTCAGTCAGAACATCCTGTCCGTATGGTCGAGGTGAGGCTTACAGGTGGAGCAGGCTCGGATGCAGCTGCCTGTACGTCTGCCTGAGCAGGTGACTACAGAGCGTAGCACACTGAGTTCTGCTGATGTCCACTCTCACTCACGTTTCCTATTTTCAGTGCATGTATGATATGCTGGGAACAATCACTCTGTGTGAAAGCCGAAATCACTGACACTGTTGAACCTCTTGTTTGTGCTGAATTAGTATTCCGACTGGAGCTCGTAAGGCATGTGTGATTTCAACAGGCTGTCGGTTAAGCTCTGCACACCAGCCTGCAAGTTGGTCAGAAATGGGAACTGAGAAATGTCTTTACTTTTTTATGAATGAAGGCTGAAATGTGACCTGATCCCTGCATCCAACCACATACTTTTTGAGTCAACGCCCAGTAAACACGCCACATGCACTAGTGAGGTGTCATGGTTTTAGTTCTAAAAATGGAATGTTGATTGAAATGAGATTTTAATTTAAACCGTCAAAGTTAAAAGCAGGATCTGCGATTCTCCCAGTTTTTTCTCCTCCCCGCCCCGCGCTGTGTCCGTCTGAAGAAGAGAAAAAGCTCTTGAAAGACGACCGGAAGCTTGCAGCTGAGACACTGAGCCACTGCCGGAGTCTGAGAGGATAGAGAAACAAACGGGGTACAGCCAGGGCCAGAAGTATTTGGACTGTGACAAACTGCTTCACATACCTGCAAACTTGTCGCTGAAATTCGCCGTTTTGAATCAAAATATGTCACCACGTGAAGGTCCGTAGAGTTTTTATTTTTTGGGGGGGGGGTCAACTGGCCAGCCAGTGTTTCTCAGATTGGAGTGAGACGAGGAGAAAAGGTTAGGTCGTGATCTTCACAACCTGTTTATAATGGAAAGCTAGTCAGCTTGATATCACGTTAGCTAACGTTAGTGATGAACACAACACGAGAGCTTCTCAAGGCAAAGGAATGGAATATTCTTCAATGGCCAAGTCACTCACATGATCTCAACCCCAGTGAGCAGCTTTTCACTTACTGAAGGTAAAACTGAGGGCAGAAAGACCCACAAACAGCAGCAGCTGAAGGAGGCTGCAGTGAAAGGTCTGGCAAAGCATCTCAAGGGAGGAAACTCGGTGTTTGGTGATGTCTATGGTGCCAGACTTCAGGCAATCATTGACTGCAAAGGATTTTCCTCAAAGTATTAAAAATAATGATTATATTCACAATTATGTTAGTTTGTCCAATTACCTTTGAGCCTCTGAACATGTGATGACTGTGTAGAAATGGCTGTAAACGTGTATTGTGATATTTTAGTTTTATCCATTGAATTAAAGCTGAAAGTCTTCACTTCAAACACATGTTGACTGATTAGTTTCAAATCCATTAGAGTTGTGTAAAGAGGCAAAATTAGAGAAATTGTGTCACAGTCCAAATACTTCTGGCCCTGACTGTCGACAACGACCGAGTCGGTGAACGAAAAACTAGAGTTTGTAGGCTGCAGAAGATGGAGACTGCAGCCGCGCTCAGCAAGCTGTTTGATTTCAGCCACGGTGCATCTCCACCAATCACCACGTGTCCCCATCACTCCAACTATCAGCATGTGGAATGGTGCGTTCAGGTGTGCCTCGTGAAGTTCCCTCCTGCCATCTAGTGGATCCTTTTTTTCCCAGCTGACTGGTGAAATAAGTTATTGTTTTATTAAATTAATTATTTATATTTGATCATATAGATGTATATTAAGAAAACAGGCTTCATACCATGTAACGTCTCTCTTTAAAGACAAAGGTTTGAGACAGTAAATGTAAATGAGAATTGTCCGGCATGAAACCGATGATCTGACGTTAACCAATCAGGGCTCCCTGGTCTAACAATGGCAGAGCCTTCAGTGCTGAAAAACAAGTTTGAATGGAATCCTCCTCTCATAATAAAAGTCGAATGGAACGTTGGATTTAGAGAATCGTGACCCAGACTAGTGGTGTGCTTTAAAGTCTGACTGTATGCAAAGCTGAGTAACTGGTTCAGCTGTAGCTCTACGAGCAGCTGCTGCTGCAGGTCTCCCAGTAGAGCAGCAGGCTCTCCATGTGACTGAGGTTAGCTCTGTGAAGTCTGCAGACACCACTGGATTGTTGTCATGCTTTCACAATGAAAACCAAACATGGCTGTAGCTTTATCCACCTTTTGATGCAGTTTAACCTCGGTCATCCACATCTACAGTATTAAGTGCTGCTTTGAGAGGAGTCCTGTCAACTGTGGACACCAACTACTGACTCGCTCTGTAACTGGTGGTGTGTAGCAGCAGAGCACTCAGGAGTTATCGGCTCCTCCTCACAGAAGTTACATATTCCTGTATCTCAAACATTGTTGTACATGTCATTCAGCCATGCAGGAGACAACAGACCATGAATAGATGGTTCTTATCGTTATATTGTATTGGCCATGTTGAGGCGGGTTTTATCACTTCAAATGACTGCAGTTTGTTGTTCGGAGCCACAATGAGAGTTTCCAGTGAACCGTTGGTTGACTGTGCTGTAACAGCGCGGTGAAGAGGTTGGCATTGGATGTGTTAAAGCAGCATACTTGTGTTTGTTTGAACAGCACACTTGATTTCCATAGTGTGGCTAAGTGTTCTAGAGCCTCTGGTCACATGATGGCTGATAACAAAAACTGCCCTCAGTTAATGATTAGATGAGTTATCAGCTTAAAACCAACACAATGTGACTGATAAGGCCCAATACATAGTGTGATATAGGCCTACCTAGTGTTAGAAAGGGGATTAGTCGATATACCGAAAATGAATCTGCAACAGTTCTCGCAATCATTTGCTTCTCTTTTTTTATCAAAAACACCAAATATTCATTGGTTTGTAAAACAGAATAAGTGTTGGCTTAATTGATAAAGTGTTCGTTGCAGCCCTTCTGTGGACATGTGAGCAAACGGCACCACAACTGTTACCAGATTCTATTCCAACGCTCCTGGAAGTTTGTGACGTCGCTTTTTTAATTTTTGTTTTACTTTTCATGAAATCTGTGATGTAAAAGTTAAAAAGCCTGTGATCGTGGCGGCCGGCATCGCACAGGAAAAGACTACAAGTAAAAGTGTTTGACTTCCTGATTTCACTCCCAGTCATTTTCGATTCCCACCCTCGGCCTCCACTTGGGAAACCCCCCCCCCCCCCCCCCCCTCATGAAACGAGTTCAGGCATGACGTTGGTCTCACAGTTGTAACCCTCCCTTTTGTTTTTCTTATTTCTGTGCAGGTGGAGTGGTGTTAAAGCAGCTCACTGAACAGGACAACCGTCATCATGGTGAACATCCCAGAATACTATGCTGGGAAAACTGTGCTGATCACTGGAGCAACCGGCTTCATGGGCAAGGTACAGTAGTAGTTGAATAGGCAAGTAGCCAATAGGACATGACTGAACCATGGAGGTGAGCTTCTCAACTAGATGAGGGGATCAGATGAGAGAGAGGCGAGCTCTACCGCTCTGCTTTATCAGAGTGACTGAAGGGTTTCATCAGTCCACATTACACAGGAAGTATCTAAACGTGTAGAGTTCAGGTCTGCTGCTTCTCTTCTTTTCACACCAGGAAGTGAAGCAGGAAGCATGTGACACTTTTACTATGTGCCGAGTAGTGGGTATTATGTTGTGAAGGCATGTGTAAGAACAGTCTTAGTTCAACAGCAGATGCATAAATACCTTCTTGTTGAACGACAGCCGTTGTTTGTACTCCATGTGTTTGATGCAACACGTTGGTACATCCTCCTTCCTCGTGGTTCAAGGTGCTGCTGGAGAAGCTGCTGAGGTCCTGCCCAGGAGTCAAAGGTGTCTATGTGATGGTGAGGTCAAAAGCTGGTCAGAGCCCTGCGGCCCGCATCGCTGACATGATCAACTGCAAGGTGAGAAGTGAGCTAAGAGATGTGTGTGGAGGAGGTGAAGGAGAAGCCTGATGCAGCAGCGCTGTGTGAGCTTAAAACGTAGCTTAGTTTGAGCAGCATGTGCTAACAACAGGCTGAACCACACCGTTAAGATGCCACTTAAACTCATTTATGACTCTGACACGCACACTCAGTGTTTGCTCTCTGCCTTCTTTGATTTGATGAGTGCACTAATGTGATTCATAATCTGTAAGAGTTCCATCGGCATGTCTGTTAAGTCACCATCTATTGCTGAATGAGGTCCCATGATGGAGGGTTAGCTGATGGCCCGGTGATGAAAGCCCTTACATCTGCAGCACAACTTCTCACCATAGGAGTGACTTTAGATGCCACTTCTAACAGTTCACATGTGTGTTAGTGTTGACTTAACGTTGGACGCTTCCGAACAGCTGAGGCAGCAGCCTGCTGTAGTTCGGCTCTAGATAGGAGATGTGTAGAGGTGAAAAGTAAGCCGTTCTGCCACGACTGCCCATTCCAGCAGTTGGTGTGGGAGTAGAAGCTGTTCTTGTATGGAAACGCATTCCACTGCACACTGAATTACAGTTCTATGAATGCACCTACAGTTTAGTATGGACTGTAACTTGGCCATCATTTCCCCACTCAGCTGTTTGAAAGATTGCAAGACGAGCAGCCCGACTTTGCGGAGAAGATCGTAGCGGTGGCCAGTGACCTGACGAAGCCGGAGCTGGATCTGAGTAAAGAGGACCAGAGCATCCTGGCTGACAACGTCAACATCATCTTCCACTGCGCCGCCACCATCCGCTTCAACGAGCCACTCAAGTGAGTGGTCTGTTTGTTTTGATTGGTTCTTCATCTCTGGAGGGCCTTGTTGGTAACATGTGCAGTGCATTGTGTTTCTCTCTCTAGTGGCACCTTGTAAGTTAACCATGTTTATCAGTGCGTTTCTTCCGCATCTTGTATGGTGGTGTTGTGTCGGTCAAATGAGTGACGATCAGGCAGGAGAATGTGTTTGTTTGACGTAGCAAATGGGGCTCGACACCTGAGACTCCTCCCTTTTCTGCAGGACGTTGGCTAATCGTTTGTTCTGCTCATCCAAAGACACTCTACTCACAACCTCAGGGAGACGGTAGATTGTCTTTGGAGTAAGACCTCTGTATTATCATTGGGAGTTAGATTTTATGCCATCTGTTGTCATTTTGATGTCCCTGGGGTAAGAAGCACGTATCTGTACACAGGATGGTTCTTGGGGAGCGCCTTGGTAGTCGAATGGCCATAGAATCAAGGCAAGGCAAGTTTATTTGTATCGCACATTTCAACAACAAGGTAATTCAAAGTGCTTCACATAAAACCATTAAAAGCATCACAACATAAGGCAAAAGAAAAGGAGATTTAAAAACAATTGAGAACATTCATTGAAACATTAATAACAGTCATTAAAACACTAAAACGCAGTGTACGAAATAAAATGCAGGAAATTGATTAATATATTAATTGAATGTGGTTCAATTAAAGGCAGCAAACAGAAAAGTCTTCAGTCTTGATGTAAAGGAGCTGAGGGTCTCAGCAGACCTGCAGCTTTCTGGACTTTGTTCCAGATATGTGGAGCAGAAACACTGAACGCTGCTTCTCCATGTTTAGTTGTGACTCTGGGAACAGGAAGTAGACCGGTCCCAGACGACCTAAGGGGTCGGGATGGTTCATAAGGTAGCAGCAGATCAGAGATGTGTTTTGGTCCTAAACTATTCCGTGGACATTGTGGGTTCAATTCTGGCCTTTGGACCTTTTTGTTGCTTGTTCAATTCAACTTTATTTATATAATCTACTATCACAAATACACTGCGTGCACAGTTATTAGGAAAGTTATATTTTTGAGGATTAATTTTATTATTGAACTACAGTCAATCTAAAATGTTAATAAACCTCAAACCTGAATATTTAAGAAAGTAAAAGTGAGGTTTTGGCTTTCTTAGGAGAATATCTATGTCTGCACAATTATTGGGCAACTATTAGTGTGCACAATTATTGGGCAACTAACTGAAAAACCAAAATTTCCCAATCTCACTTGTCTGTCTGTCTATCTCTACCTCACCCTCTTCCTCCCTTTCACTGCTTTCTGTCGGATAATAACTCGTATAATATCTCGTTTGTTTGTATCAGAAATGTAAAACTGACTATTGGTGGTTTTAAGTGGCGTTGCATGCTAGTTCATGAGTCATAGCATGGGTTGCCCAATTGGGTGTGACCACAGCTTTAGTACAGGCGTGATGGTACCTGACTGGTACTAGACTTTGGGTTTTTGTGATTGTGAATCAATTTCACCTGCTTTGGTGCAAATGGAAGTGACAACAGGAGAGGAAACGGCAAGACAACCCCCAAAAAGGGGTTTGTTTTCTCTCCTTCCTGGCTGGTTTTTCTCTAGTTTAGCATGTTGCTAGTGCCCATGTCACTACTGGTAGCATGAGGTAGAGCGAGGAGGGATCTCTGAGGAGCCATGAGCGAGGACGCACGAGAACAGACTTCCAGGAAGTGTTTTTACAGCCGACACGCCCCCTCATTGTTCATCAGTTATGTGATTGGATGCTGATCTGACTGGCTGACTGACTGATATTGCTGCTTTATATTTGATTCGTTTTCTGATTCAACATCTGGTTTAAATAAATGTTCATTGTAGTCTGAACAACAAAATGACCACAAACAACTTTCTACATTTATTAGAAAGATTTGTGTTTTCATGATCTGATGTTTCCCTCAATAACTTTATTATGAATACATTTAAAGTGAGAGAGCTTTTTACATCATTTATCATTTCATTCAGTCACGTGAGGCGGATCATTCCTGAGTGTTCGATGAGTTTTATCATTTAAGTTTAACCTGAAAAAATGGAGCCGAATAAATTAATTGCAGTGTTCAAAAGAAACCATAATCATATTCTGGGTTAATTAATGACGTCAATCACAATTTAAAACGTACAGACGCAAATAAATCATAAATAAGACGATCACATTCCGTCTGTAGCGCTTATAAACAGAACACGGTTTGTTAAAGAGGTAACAGGCTACACTCAGGAAACACCTCTACTCTGGCAGTGACGATAAATGTGTGTCTTTGTTAGTTATAGTGACTGATTCCAGCAACTCGCCACTCTGCTGGGTGCGGGAGAAGATCGCGTTCTTTACTCTCTTCAATAAGAGATGCCAGGCGCTTTCACTTTTGGGTGAGGTTCCTGTTTTAATTAGGTTTACAGATAATTATACGATAAGATGGAACTTATCTTCCCAATTCCCCTCTGGTGTGTCTTGCGTGCAGTAAAAACCGTGTGATCTCCCCGTCACCCATGCATCATTAGCGGTCTGTTGCACCTGTGCCCCATATACCAATTACCTGCCCCACTAATCCACACTGCCACCCGTGGTCCACCTGAGGTAGGCTCCCAATATATACAGATATAATACACAGACATAACTACATTAGTTATTAGTAGCTATCATCAGTACAGGGATCATGTAAACAGACACAAACTTCTCAAAAGTCTCTCCAGATGTTAAAGCCGACTGACCGCTGATCCAGCTGTGATTAGAGCCGCCGTCATCGGAAACGGACGTCGCTTCACGTGACGCTTCAGAGGAAAGGAAGTCTCTTTTCTCTTAAAACAGATTTCCTTGTTTCCTCTCTCCTTGCATGGTTTCCTTGGAAAAGACGCAAGTTAGGGAAACGGGGATGCAATTAAGAGACTTGGGGTGTACCCTATGAATGGGTGAATGATGACATGTAGTGTTAAAGTGCTTTGAAGAGAAATACAAGAACAGTCCATTTAGCATCAGTTTGGATGATTGGTGCAGTCCTCTGTCTGAGTGCTCGACAGTACAGCAGAGACACGGAGCAGGAAACCTGAATATTATTTAATATCAATTTTGAATTAGAAGTTAAGATTCTAGTAGCTTTTTATAGGAGTAGCCCATTAGACGACAGTGTCATCGTCCATCGTGATGTTTCACTGTGACCCTAGTCTTCATTCCCCCAATGCTAATAACACATGACTGGGACTTGTACTCACTTAGTTTGGTCCATCTATTTCATCCACTGACTGACTATACGTCAAACTTTACTGTCTTCCTTTCCTCCTCCCAGAGATGCAATGCAGCTGAATGTCCTGGCCACCCAGAAGATGCTGGCACTGGCCCACCGGATGAAGCACCTGGAGGTCTTCCTTCACATCTCCACAGCCTATGCCAACTGTGACCGAGAGCTCATTGAGGAAATGGTATACCCTCCCCCCGTAGACTACCGCAGACTCATCGATTCTCTGGAGTAAGTGGATCTGGACCGTTTCCAATGAACGGTGGTGGTTTGGATGGCCTTGTGTTATGAGCAGATGTGTGGAGGCTCTTTTGTTCTCAATAGTATACCGTAGCATGGGATTATGGTTGAGGGTTCAACGTTTGGCCTCAGCTCATGTCTTGAGCTCGCATTGGCTGTAACTTCCTGACAGGTCAGACATTGGGCCTGCTGGGTGGATCCATCTGTGAGGCATCACACCGTTCCCACACAGCAGAGCCAGTGTGTCTCTGATCTGGGGCTTCTGTTGTCTGCGAGTAGACAATCCGGGCTAAAGTGGTGTAGTGTGGACTAAGCCAGCCGTCTCAGAGGACACCAGAACATGCAGCATAGTTTTTTGTTCCGTCCATCCCGTTTAGATGTTGTGAAAAACGCACATGGTGGTCGAAAAACACAGATTCTTAATTTCTTCAGATTACAGCCGTGGCCAAAAGTTTTGAATGACAAGTATTGGTTTCACAAAGTTTGCTGCTTCAGTGTTTTTAGATATTTTTGTCTGATGTTACTATGGTTACTGAAGTATAATTACAAGCATTTCATAAGTGTCAAAGGCTTTTATTGACAATTACATTACGTTTATGCAAAGAGTCAATATTTGCAGTGTTGGGAGAAGTTGCTCTCGGAGGATGTTTGGTACCTTTCTTTATTCATGGCTGTGTTCTGAGGCTACATTGTGAGTGAGCCCACTCCCTTGGCTGAGAAGCAACCCCACACGTGATGAATGGTCTCAGGGTGCTTTACTGTTGGCATGACACAGGACCGATGGTAGCGCTCACCTTTTCTTCTCCGGACAAGCTTTTTTCCGGATGCCCCAAACAATCGGAAAGGAGATTCATCAGAGAAAATGACTTGACCCCTCAGCAGTCCTATCCCTGTACCTTCTGCAGAACGTCAGTCTGTCCCTGATGTTGTTCCTGGAGAGAAGTGGCTTCTCTGCTCCTCTTCTTGACACCAGGCCATCCTCCAAAAGTCTTCGTCTCACTGTGCGTGCAGATGCACTCACACCTGCCTGCTGCCATTCCTGAGCAAGCTCTGCACCGGTGGTGCCCCGATCCCGCAGCTGAATCAGCTTCAGGAGACGTCCTGGAGTTAGCTGGACTTGCTGGGCGCCCTGAAGCCTTCTTCACAACAACTGAACCTCTCTCCTTGAAGTTCTTGATGATCTGACAAATGGTTGATTTAGGTGCAATCTTACTAGCAATTCATCTGATCACTCTTCATAATGTTTTGGAGTTGTCGTCATAAAAACTGAAGCAGCAGACTTTGTGACAACGAATACTTGTGTCATTCTCAACTTTTGGCCACGGGTGTAGTAGATGAATAAAAAGCAAGTAGGAAAGTATTTTTTAAGATTGTCAGTGATTCACTGAGTGTCATTTTACATTTTTATAATTCAATATTTGAATGAAGAGAGGTAATTCATATCGGTTCATCTCATTTCATCAGAACACGTAGGTCTGGGCTACAGGAAAGAGCACTTTACATGCTGGCTGTATCCGGTGCTGTGTTGGTCATACGATAGACACATTTGCATTGCTTTGTATTGGTACTGTCAGTGGTTAAATAAATGTAGCAAATATAAGACTCATCTTATTTCTGTTTCTTGTGCTCCAGCTGGATGGATGACGAGCTGGTGTCTGCTCTGACTCCCAAGCTGATCGGGAAGCGTCCCAACACCTACACCTACACCAAAGCCTTGGCGGAGTATCTGGTGCAGCAGGAGGCCGGAGACCTCAACGTAGCCATTGTCAGACCTTCCATAGTTGGAGCCAGCTGGAAAGAGCCCTTCCCAGTGAGTGGCTCCTGAACGCAGGATTAATGTTGGATGCTGTTTTAAAATGCACCAAGAAACAGCAAAGCATACTGCAGAAATCATGTCTGTTTTTGAATATGTGCCAGTTTTTTTTGTTTAATGCATTGAAGTGTTGGAGGCAGAAATATACGTTCTTAGAAAAAGATAATTTAAAAGCCAAGTGCCACATCGTTCCAGAGCTGCTGCCTTTAGAGCGCAGAGCATGAAGCTGATTGTCATGCACCCTTTCACACCGAGGGCTCAACCAGGCTTGATTTTGTGTTTAGGGTTAACCGACTCGTGTTGAGAGGTGGGTCACAACTGGGTTGATTTCCACGTGAACGGCTCCACACGCACACACTCGCATGTCTCTGTAGCGCAAACAAACGGTGCGACGGCAGCAGGAATGTTTTCAGCTACATTGAGGTGAACATCGTGGATATGTGGCAACACGTTGAGATGCGGGAGCTCCTGGTCCTCCGTGTGAGGAAGACATTAAGTGGCAGATGAGTGGGACGGTGAGGGACATCGTAGTGTATGCAACACAACTGCTGCTGAATGAGAGGGACAGCCATACACAGAGACACAAACACGCCGTGCAACCTGAACACCTCACAGTACAGCCAGCTGTGTGCACATCTGTTCTCCAAGCATGTTCACACATTCTCCATTTTTACCTTTTTAAACTTATTTCATTTTCCAAAGACACTTGCAAAAAGATAACTGTCACCTGTCCTATCTGCTGCTAAGTTACTAATAGAAATGTTATTCCTTTATCAGAACATGGCAAACTACTTGGAATATGAACCCAGGGATTGGGAGGAATTAGTGAGCAGGGAGATCGTAAAGTGGAGGAAGTCATTGTTTCCAGAGATCACGAAACGGACGTGTAGCGAAGTTCCAACAGAACCCTGTCTGTGAAAGCACAGAGGTGTACGGGCAGTCGAGCAGTGAATGAATGAGGAATGTAGCGGAGCGAAGCTCTGCACACCTTTGCTGCTGTGGAAAGCAGAAGACGGTTGTTTTTCTGGTTTAGGAATGTTTCTCACACTCTGAATATCGGACAGCCACAGCTCTCCGACAGGATCACTCATTAAAGCGTGTGAATATATGAGTTCTGTATGTTCTACTAGAGTAACCAGGCTAAAGCTCACATATTAAACCTATTACCATATGGACATTTGAGTAATTATAACCAGCAAATGTTTGAACTATGAACAATGTCAGTTTATCAAGAAAAGGTCCAAATGTATCAATGAATGGGCTAATGGTGTCGGTGCTAACGCTCTGCTCTGTCCTCTTCCTCTCTTTCAGGGTTGGATTGATAACTTCAATGGCCCCAGTGGAATATTCATAGCAGTGAGTACAGGCGGGAGCTGGTCAGATGCTCGGTGGACAGTGCTAAAGCCCGTCTGGTGTCAGTCTTACTGAGCCAGATGCCGACCCATGTCACCGACTGCAGCTTCGGCTGTTTAAACTACAGACTCGCCGCTTCGGCTGTTTAAACTACAGACTCGCCGCTTGCTCCTTCAACACCGTTCCAAACAGCTGAGATGCTTTGAGCTTTCTGATAAAACTGGGTGGACATTGGACATCCCTGTGATTTCATGTGTCAAAGTTCTTCAGATGGAAGGAGGCGGGTCAGTTTGTGACAGGAAGCACTCTACAGAGAAGTGAATGAGGAGCCACTCTCAGTCTTGAAGTTGGGATCTGTGCGACTAGACTCTATAGATATTGGTCATCAGCCTGTTTTGTGTCTGAACTGAAACTTTCTGCTTGCATTACTGACGTGTCTTTGACCTCCTCTAGGCCGGTAAGGGGATCCTGCGTACCATGAGAGCGTCTAATGATGCTGTGGCTGACCTGGTGCCTGTGGACGTGGTCATCAACGCCACGCTGGCTGCAGCTTGGTACTCTGGATCACAGACACTCAACAGGTAGAGACGCATCAATTCATCACGTCTTCTCACATGCATCTTCTGGTCAAGTTGTATTGATGAGGGGTGTGTGTGTGTGTGTGTGTGTCCCTTTCCCTCCATACTACAGGTCTAAAAACATCCTGGTGTACAACTGCACAACCGGAGGGATCAACCCGTTTCGCTGGGGGGAAGTCGGTATGATGCCTCTTATCTAACCTAAGCACAGCCTCTGTAAAGACAACGGCGGCTGTATGTTTAACTCTGACTGTAATCTGATCCACTGCCTGCCACACCCAAACCAAGAGCTTGGTTCACCTGTTCCTCCTAGATCCTGCTTTGTGGCTGGATCTTTGTGGAGTAAAGACACACATTGTTGCTCACATTGCTAGTGATTATGGACATGTAACCAATCGCCACATAGAGTGATATGGACTCCTGAACTCAAACAAATCCGTAATGTAGACCTCCCGGTTTGATTTACACCGTTAAGCTTCGCAGTGAAACATGTGGCTCTTACTGTAACTGCAACATGACCGTGTGCCCTAAAAGTTTAATTTGGAAGCACTGTGGTGCAACCATAAATCACCTTGTTACAACTCGTGAACAGGTTTATCCAAACCATTCAAGCTTGTTATCCTCTGACATGATTACAGAAGAAAGAGTCTGAGATTAATGTTGGATTCAGGATGGAAACACATTTAGTTGAAAGGATAAATGGCTTTAAAGTTGTTTGTGATACAGTTTTCCTCCAACTTGTGTTGTGCAGCTCTGTTTGTATGAGACGTTGTTGGCTTAAGGGGTTGGACAGAATAACATGAACACCTTTACAGACCGATACAATACATGAGGGCTGGATGATATGGCCCCAATCTTCTAGCATGATGTAGGTCATTTCATATGCCGATAGCAATATATATGGGAAAAGCTATTTTCTAATGCATAAGAAAGGTATTAAGTATTTTCCCATTTGATTAAGAACTTTAGTGGAAAACGAAAAAATGAATGTATCAGCTACACTGACTTTACATGATGCACACAAACTGAGTAATCAGACCAAGACAATCGTTAGATTTAACTACACTGAGGTTTCCCCACAGTCCTGATCATTTCAGGTTGTCTGAAGGATTTGAGTCAGTCTGTGCTTTTTAGCATCAATTTATCTCGATGTATGATTCATCATGATATGATTGAAAGACTATAAATTCTCATAGTGATTCATGGCCAGCCTTACAATGAGTCTCGCATACTATTAGTGATGGGCTACAGTTCCTTCTGGACCTTTTTAGCTGACAGAAGCATTCTCACCACAAGGTCCATGTTAGTAGCCGTTGTCTCATGTCCCCGTCCTCTACAGCAGGCTGGTTGTTGACCACAGCTCAGTACTTCACAAAACATCAGGAAAGGAACTTGAATGTGTGGCTAAGTGGAGAGCAGGGCCGTCCTTCAATCGGAGGATCGGCGGTTCGATCCCCGGCTCGCATGTCGACGTGTCCTTGAGCAAGACACTTAACACCAGAACTTGCTCCCGTAGCTGTGCCTACGGTGTAGAAATGTGATAGACTCTGAATGTTGGAGAAACAGTTTTGCCAGATAATGAATGTCTTTGTGGAGCCGATGGGAACATCAGAACTCTGTAGACGGGTTGAGCAGCTAGGTCTGGATTGGATTGTGGACTAGATTTAAAGATTTGCTTTGCCAGCAGCTTTCAGTCAAGCATACACAGCCAAAATGTTTTGAACTGTTGATTAATGACTTGTGTTAAACAACCTTCTGTGTTTTAGAGTACCATGTAATATCCACGTTCAAGAGGAACCCCCTTGAGCAGGCCTTCCGTCGGCCCAATGTTAATCTCACAACCAATCACCTAATCAATCAGTACTGGATTGCCGTGAGCCACAAGGCTCCGGCCTTCCTCTATGATCTGTACCTCAGGCTGATTGGACGAGAGCCCAGGTAACCTCATCATCGCCGACTCTGACACGCCGCACCTCTGCTGTCTTAACGCCACCCCCCCCCCCCCCCCCCCCCCCTCTCACACACGTGCACACACATCTCTGCTGCTTTAGTCCTGTCACTTCTCTTTTACTGTAGTAGGCTAACGTTGTAGCTGCCGTGCTAATGTCTTACATGATGCTTGTGTGCAGTTTTGTTGGGAGAAGAATGTATAACCCAGCTGCTCTCCTGATCATACAGGGTTACTGATGGGTTCTGCACTCTTTACATCTTGCTACCTGCAATGTTCGTATTCTCGGTTGGGTTTCCAAAATGTCAGCACTGAGGTCGTCTCAGTCCGACCGCTGAATGGACAAAGGTGGACTTCAGTCTGAAGACGCTTTGGGAACCCAACCCAGGTGTTGGCCCTTTGAAAGATCCTTTGCTAGCTGCTTAGTTGTCAGTTATGTGAGCTGGATCTGTCACCTTTTTTAATCCAATGAAAGCCCTTCAGATCTGGTCCCACTGTTGTAACGACCAGCAGTTTACACAGGCCCTGCATCTGGCCTAGTGTCAGTCAGAGGAGCATTGTGCTTCATCTCGTCCTCTCTGTGTCCTCCTTGTTCTGTCATATGTGTATCTCTCTCCTACAGAGTACTGTATAAACATGACCTTCAAGACCAATCCCTTAGAGCAGGCCTTCAGAAGGCCCAATGTCAATCTGCGCTCCAACCCCTTTACTAATCAGTACTGGACCGCTGTCAGCCACACGCTGCCGGCTCTGCTCTATGACGGCTATCTCAGGCTGACGGGCCGCAAGCCCCGGTAAGGTTGCAACTGCCCCCCTCCCCTGCCAGTCAGCCCCCACATTTCCCACAACCCCCCCTCCCCTACTGTGTGTCTTTCACCGACTGGTTATGTGGGATCAGGGAGGGGTCCAAGCAGAAGAAGCAAAATGTTTGCAGTGTCTTTTTCTTAGTGAAGACCCTAAGTCCTCTATGGGAGCATGTTTCATTTAAAGAAGACTTGCCTTTTTGTGAACATGACATCCATTATTGCCACCCCCGCCCACCCCCACACACACACACTTCTCACCCAATCATGGAAAATCCCAAGGCACCATGGGACATCTTGGTCATTTAAAACGTTGTGTCCAGTCGGAGACGGATCATGTCCCACTGAATACAACCCCGCTGCATGTTAATTGATTAGTGTCCACATATGTGTTCTCTCTTGACTGCAAGCCAGAGGTATTTCAACATGTCATGCAGTGCCAAGCAGCCCGTTCTCAGCCTTCCTTGCTTTGTTTGGCTGTCTGAAATGAGTTTGGCTCACACTGGGTGTGCTTTGATTTGATTGGGTATGTCAGTAACTCATCTCTGCCTCTGTGCTGATCAACATGCATGTCTGTCACGTCCTCGGAAGCATTCACAGGAGGAATCTGAGTCCTCTCGATCTGCTCAATCGGTCTAAATGTTCCAAATGATAGAACAGGCCTGTCATTGGATCAAGGCCTTCGTATTCAAAATACTGTGAAATGTTTCTGGAGAGCTTTTTAGTAAAAGTTACCAGAGAAGTGCCGTTTGAAGACTCGGAGAGCCTCCTATGATCTTCGCAGTAATGAGCTCTGCTTTTCCATTCTCACCCTGATTTCCTCAACACTGGTTACTGAATGTCTGTGATCAACATTGAATCTGAACTAACACACTAATGAAGTATATTAACTGGATGCACTGTGTGAACAGGTGGGGCAACATTGTTGATGTAGGAAGTCTGTAAATACTGAATGTGTGTGACCTAAATTGAGTTGTCTGTCCTCCTGGTCTTCACACAGGCTGCATCCAGTTAGTCTTCAGCTGAGTCGTACCAGTCACTGTCCTCAGAGGACCATTCACAGACCGGACCACTTGCAGTGCTTTGACAACGTCTCAACAAACCTCTTGACTATTTGGGAAATGCGTAAAGTGAATGTCATCTTGACTTTTCGGTGGATAGTTAAATGAACTAACCAAAAAGACAGTGATTGAAGTTGAAGAGGTGAACAAACACAAAGCACTGTACAGCTCACAAGGTCTGCTGCATTCATTACAATTATTAGAATCAAAATCTGCCTAATCCAAGGCTTTGGGAATTGGGAGTCCACAGCATACACTGTCAAACATGTAGTGATCTAGTAGAACCCATTCATGCACATCTCTGACAGTGTTCCATGATCAGTTTTGAGACTAAATTAGAGCTCACGTTGTATAACAGCTGATACAAAGGCTCCTTTGTGTTCCTCTAACTGTGGAGTCAACTTCTGCCTCTGCTCTCTCCTCCAACACCATGTGGCCCTGTCCTGCTCTTCATTCATGACTCCTCCTCTCTCTGCATCCTCTTCTGTCTGTCTCTACACAACCATCATCTTTCATCCGTTCCAATGTTCTCTCATCTTCCTCACCTCATTGCTGCTTTCCTTCCCTTTCCCTGTTGCTTTCCCCGCTCATGTGTCATAGGATGATGAAGACGATCACACGCCTCCACAAAGCCATGATGGTGCTGGAGTATTTCACCAGTCACTCCTGGGTGTGGAACAATGACAACGTGGCCATGCTGATTGGCCAGATGAGCCCAGAGGATAAGAAGGTAGGAGAAAGCGCTGTGGATCCTCAGACGGGTTGACGGCTGTGTGTCTGATAGCAGGCTGGCTACAATGGAGTGACTCATTCTTTTCCTGCTGATGTCAGTGAAGAGATGTTTTCAGACTGAAAGGGACTTTCACTGTATGTCCTGTACACATTGGAGCCGTTGTTCCAACACTATGACATTCATATCTGATGACAAAACACTGTGGATTGTATAAGCAAGTCTAGAACAGTGTTTGAAGGTTCTCTTCTTGAATATTGAATTCTGTAGTGCCTGTCTCAGAACCGATCAGTCGGTGATCATTGGTCGGGGATCGTTGGTGGTTGGTGATCTGGTTTTCTCCCCCCCTCGCTGTGGGTTGAATTAGGCCAAAGCCAGCTGGAGCGGCCGGCTCCTGGCTGTGAAAACATTCTTTCTCATTCTCTTATTGGATAAGTGCTTATGCAAACATCCATTAAAGCATTTCAAATTGTGAATTTCTTTTTTACTACTAAAATTCCTCATTTACTCAAAAATGAAGTTCTAAAAATTGTCAGTTTGTTGATGTGGAGCAGTTGTATTGTCTGATCCAGACACATCTACATGGCCTCCATGTTAAATGTGTTTAGACTGCTGGTTCTATAGAGGGCAGTGTGCTCTCTGTGACATCATGGTGGACCCCAGAGGATGGGGTGAATATCTCTAGATTATCAACATTGTGTCTGTGAGCTGTTATGCTAACATTAGCAATTAGCTCAAAGCTTTGAGCCGTGCATGCATTTGTTGACTTGTTACCTGCATTTTCATCTTTGAAGTTCTAAGTTTATTTTTTAGATTAATATGTATTTGTAGTGTTTTCTTATATTTACTGTTCTTTGAAAAAGATTTAATGGATAGTAAAATATTTCATCTATTTCATATTTATTAAAAACTCATCCATCAATGCATATTTACTTTTAACATTTTCTTCTTTTTTTTTGCATTTTCTTTTTCACTTTGTCAAATATCTATTGTTGCCTGCCAGAATAATCCATTACATCTCAGATAAAACATGCCGTTGTTGAAGACTGCACATCTTGTCAATCACGGAGAAGTTGTCGTTCAAAAGTTCACCGAGAATGTTTGTTGTGTTTTTGTTTCGGTAGGTGTTTAACTTTGATGTGCGTCAGCTGCACTGGGCCGAGTACATGGAAAGTTACTGCATGGGCACCAAGAAATATGTCCTCAACGAAGAGCTGTCTGGCCTGCCTGCTGCACGCAAACACCTCAACAAGTAAGAGGGGAATCAAATCTGCCACACACGGACTCGGGAGGAAATACTCCGAAGTCCTACTTCCATGAACCACTCACGTCTTTGACATCTGTCAGGAATATGAGCTCTTCCTTCAGATTACCACTCTGAGTGGATCGTACAGTCGGAGTGGCAGTAATCCGCTCAGCTCACGTCAATAATCAGCATGCAGAAACTTTCAGGGAATTAAAAGGAGAGGGCATGAATTTAAAAAAGGGATATGTCTAACATTCAATTTATTAGTATAGCCCAATATCAGAAATCACACATTTGCCTCAGAGCTTTACACTCTGTAGAACGTCCTCTGTCCCAGGAGCCTCACATCTGAAAAGGAAAAAGTCCTAAAATACATTTTTATCAGGGGAGAAAAAGGAAGAAACCTCTGGGAGAGCAACAGAGGAGGATCCCTCTCCAGCATGGACAGAAGTAGATGCCAGATGTACAAAATGAACATAACGGTTACAACATAGTCCAAGCATATGATAGAAATGATCCATATTAGAGTAGTAATAGCTGTAGTAGCACCAATAATAGCAGAATGATAATGATGAATACTACTAACAGCAGCAGCAGTGGCTATAGTAATGATGATGATGATGAAAGCAGTGATGCGTCTGTAAAAGGATGTGAGCTGTGTGTTGAGACACAGACTCACTCTTCATACCTTCACCCTTGCAAACCTAAAGTTGGAGTCCTGTGAAGTGGAGGTTTAGTCTCGGTTGTGTTTGTGTTTCCCAGGCTGAGGAACATACGCTACACCTTCAACACCGTCCTGGTGGTGCTCATCTGGCGCGTCTTCATTGCCCGATCCCAGATGGCCAGAAACATCTGGTATTTCGTGGTGAGCCTCTGCTTCAAGTTCCTCTCCTACTTCAGAGCCTCCTCCACCATGAGATAATGGTCCTGGACAGGGCGGCGGGTGGCGAGGCAAAGGGGCGAAGACGTGAAGAGACACTGGCTGAGGATGATGAGAGGGTCTCATGCTGTTTGCCTCAAAGAGTTAGTGGAACACAGACGCAGCTACTGGACGAGTCCACAGCGCTCCGACTGTTTCATATCTGGGATCTATCTCACCTGATCTCCAGCATGTCAGAAAACACCACGGGGTTGGATCTGTGTCAGTGTACAGTGTACTAGTTAAAGACGCAGGAGCACACACCCTCACTGCTGCAATCGTTAAGCTCTCCATCTCGCCCGCCTGCCACACACAGCTATGCATTGCTCTGCTGCACTAATCCACTGTTGGTTTTGAGTCATTCCAGCCTTCTTCTGTATCTGTCATCTTTGATTGAAGAATAATACTTTGACTGCTGTGTAAGTGATGTTTCTCTGCCGTCTCCTGAAAACATAACTCCATGATTTACCTTTTTCTCCCTTCATGTTTGGTCTTTGCTTCTAGTAAAGCCGATTGAATTGTTTTCAAAACCTCTTATAAAAGTAATTCTACGCTGGGTTTTCACCCGGCAGCAGCGCTTGAAGCTGCTCTCAGCTTGTGGGGGACTGGAGCTGCTTTTGCACATTTCTTTGGAGGCAGTTGAAGGATGGTTCTGTACTGACGGGTAGCAGGCTAGCCTCTGTCACCCTTAAGACCAGAGCCATTCCACCACGTTAGCTTGGTGCAACGTGCCCCACCAAGAGTCGTCATTGGCTGACTCCTCCTCCTACTGTGTGTCTCCAGTAAACTGCTGTGACTAGTTCCCTAATTCGGACCAAGCACAATGTGGACTGTAATAGTGCCTACAAAGGGATTATGCTAGCATCAGCACATCTTGCAAACCAAGCGTGTTCTTCTACAGGTTCCTTCTTGTCTTAAAGCTCTTTTTGCCAGCGGGTGGAGCTGAGAGCAGACGTATCCTCCCTTTTGCCTTGTTTTCTCCATGAAGCTTGAGAATGTAATGTTTCAGTGTACTGGTCAGAGTGGGTCTTTGATGTGGACTCTCCTTCATTGGTCTTTTCAGGTTTAAGTCATTGTTATGGGTCAGAGTTGGTCTTGTTCCTCTCTTAGTTGCTTCAGTAAGCCCGTGTACAGGATTTATGTGCTCATGTTTATAACCTGCTGTTAAACTCCTGGAATGTTCTGTTGCCTCGTTACGTACCGCGTGTGTGTTTTCAGACAACACATGTTGGCTTGTTACAGAACTGGCGACTCTGTTTTTCTAGGAATGAACCTTGTTGCCATATTAAGTCTTCACCTAACGTACCTGAGCTTTACCTGTGCACATGCGTCTCGTCTGTTACCTCTGTCTGGAGCACAGTGTCTCTACGAGCAGGGCTCATCTCTGGCTGTGCTTGCATGTGTCTGCTCAAAGCGTCTTCAAACGCGTCGGTCCTGTGACTGTCCTGGATTGAGCGGGAGCCATTTCACAAAGGATCACGTGACCTGGTGGAGGGATGCACCCTTTGGAAAGAAGTGTGCAAGTTTGAATTGTGCCTGAACTTTTTTTCAATATTCAAAAAATGTGAAGAGAGCAATCAGATCTGTTTTCTAATTATTTTGTGTACAGCTCTATTAAGGGAGACTTCAAAATACAGATGTATTTTTATCTAACGACATTGTGTGGCTACAAGAAGCTCACTGAACCAACTTCAGCTGCTGTAAATATGTCCACCGCTCAATTAAAATGACTTCCATGTGTAGTGTGAACGTGTATCGTGTCTCTCTGAATGACTCCTGACACCAAACTCCAACAATATGGTTATCTGCTGATACGTAAAGATGGAAGTTGTTCATCGGAGTGCTGTGGGAAACGTTGAGCTGTATAACTCCATGTCCTTGTGATGGTGTGAATGAGGAGCTCAGCTGTGTGACGGTGACTGTCTGTCCTGCTTGTTTAGTGTTGCAGCTGGTCTGACTCAGGGTTTTCTTGCAGGTCCTCCTCACGTTGCTGCTCTGTCAGGAGTATGAATCCTACCGATGTTTGTTCCATCAGCATCATCTCCACTTCAACAGATCCTGAATCCAGTTCCGCTGATCCATGATTCAAATCACTGACGGCCCTCAAAACATGGTTTTAAACGTGCAGGTGTTTGAGTGTGACGTTATATATTCATGACTAAATAAATACGCAATAAGCTCTGGACTTCCTCAAGTCTCTGCTGGTTGCCTAGTAACCTTATGGTGATGAAAGCCCTCCCCTTAAACCAGCAGCGTGGCGTTTACACTCGAGTTTAGTTCAGATGCTGATCAAATCTGTTGTCTTTGGACACTGTCAGTTTCTGGTCGTTATGCTAAGCTAAGCGGTTATTGTTTATTGTGCAGACCAGCCTCATTTAACTTTTGGCAAGAAAGAGAATTAACATATTTGCCAACATGTCACACGATCCCTGTGACATCAGTATTCATTTCATAAATGAACGACGACCTCCACTAGTCTGCATCATGAGGACTGTGTGCATCACGACTGATTGATGACGTGTCAGCACATTTTGATCCAAATGTAGCTGAATCCAGATGAAGTCCTGCAGGTAGGGTGTGTGTGTGTGTGTGTGTGTGTGTCTGTAGTCCTGCCGGGACTGTGTGTGTGTGTGTGTCTGTAGTCCTGCCGGGACTGTGTCTGTAGTCCTGCCGGGAGGGTGTGTGTGGTCCTGCTTCCCTCCACTAAAGCCAGTTGAATTCTTCCTTTTGTGTTATTGCAGTAAATATTCTCTGTTATGATATTTACAGGATTAGATTTTTGCAGCGTGACTACAATCGTCTCTCCTGAAAGGTCCCACATATCTTTATACATATCTGTGTGTTTACCCATGAGGCTTTGTAGGACTACGTGCTCTCTTTCTGGATGTAAAAATTCCATTTTCCTGCTCAAACCTGCCGACTGTTTCCTGAGGAATGTTACTGCTGTTGTCTGGTGCATCGATCAGGTGGAAGTGGTGTTTTTATTGTTGACCTTTCTCTCTCACTGTGTCAGGCTGTCCAGTGACTAGTGGGTCTTCGTTCAGACTGGCTGCAGTGTCCATGTGGGTCTCCAGGTGAAGGTTTCATTGGTCCTGCTCACTTTCAGAAGGAAGAAAAGGACTCGTCATTATCGATGTGAAACTCCAACAACCAATGAGTGGGTGCCTTTCTGTCTGTAAACTAAAGAGGAATAAACAGTTTAATCCTCTTATTGAGACGTCTGATTTATCTTCACTATCTGAGACTCAAACAGTGTGATGGAGCTGATGGAGTCCAGCTGACTGATCCCTGTGGTGCATAACGGATCCGTCGTCCTCTCCACTCTGCATGTAGAGGCTACTGAGCAGCTCTGTTAACGTGTCATGCTGCCAGTCAGAGTGATGGGAGGATGGCCTGTCCTCTCCAGCTGCTCTTCTTCAGCCTCTGCACACGGTTCTCTGTGGTTGGTTAAAGAAGTCGTACGAGCTGGGAGAGATCAGTGTGTGACTGAACAGGTAACGTAGAAATGCTCTCGTGTCTGATCGGTGCCCTCATGTGACTGGTTCCTAAGCAGCAGACTGACGCTGGAGATTGGGTCTGGATTTAGTTTTACACTGGAGAGGTTTCGTTTGTCCCTGCCATCCTGAACAAAGTCCTGCTTTATCTACTGTTGGACTTCTGTGTAAACGAATGCAATCTCGGCTCTATTACAACATAAAGTCTCTTTATTTGTATGGGCTGCACTCCTACAGCTCTGTTCTCTCAGCGGCCACTCTAAGCCAGTATTTACCATTCATAACCATTCATACACACACGCTGCCATACAAAGTGCCGCCTGCTCAGCATCCACACACCGGTTCAACATGTGTGGGGGGATCCAACCACCGACTTTGTGATTAGCAGACGATCGCTCTCCTCACCGGATTATAAAACAAATTCAGAAGTGAAAGAAAAGTAATTGAATCACATTGATGCAAAGGTGGTGCAAACCAAAAGTAGTCAACACCATCATAACAAGGACAGGAATATGGAACACAAATCTACTGAACAGTAAATATGGAAGGTGGCATCACACTCATGGAAGCCTACTTCTGCAGGAGAACTCTGAAGGGTTCAGCTTAAAAATACTAATAGTACATTTTGATATACTAAATTAAAGATCCTCTTTAGACACGCTTGAAGTCCAACAAATACTCTGCTTTGAATAACTAATATGTTTTCCCACTATTCACTTTGATGACCTACAGTTCTTACTTCACGTCTGCTTCCCACCATCTCTCCCTCTGCAGGTGTGACAGCAGCAGCTACAGCAGCCGCTGTCTTACAGACCAATGTAAAGAATATTAGACATTAATGCTCCCGTTATTTATCTCAAACCATCTGCTTTCTGGCATCCTTTCAGCTCAGATAACTTCACTTTAACAACGATGACCTCACACTGATGAAATGCTTTGGCTGCTTCCGGCTTTACATAAAGAATTCATGACATTAAATGCCTCGAACTCTCTGATGCTCTGAAGTGAAGCCAGAGATCTGATCTGATCTCGTGTGAGGGACGAGCTCTTGTGCAGCTTTACTTGGACAGAAAAAGAAGAGACGATAGTCATCGGCTCTGGTTGATGGCTGGTTGATGGCTGGCCTCTCTTCATGTGTTCGATGGTGGAAACAGTCCTTCAGTGAACCCTCAGTTTATGTTCTCTGCAACAACTGGCAACCGCCACATGGCAACTGTGACCCAGCAACCATGTCTCCACCAGCCGTGACACCCAGTGGGGCCTCCGAGCTCTCCCCCCCCCCCCCCCCCCACACACACACACGCTCGCTCTCTCGCTCTCTCTCTCTCTCTCTCTCTCTCTCTCTCTCTCTCTCTCTCTCTCTCTCTCTCTCTCTCTCTCTCTCTCTCTCTCTCTCTCTCCCCCCACACTTCATGTCTCGTTATTGATGGTTGATGAGAGGGCTCTTTAGCTCTTACAGTTAATCAATACTCAGGTTTACATTGCTGTCTGTGTTGATATGGATGGAACCTGTAAAAATAATAAATGACATGAAAAACTAATTAATTGTCCATTAATTGAGCCAAAATAATATTAAAAATAGATTTTCATAATCATTTATTGATCAAATGTGACATATTGATATTTCTGTTTTAATTCCCCTATTTATCTACTTTTCTCTTTCATTTTCCATTTTTTTATATTTTTTAACATGTATGTATTTCACCTATTTATTTCCCCCAGACTATTTATTTCTGTATTCTTTCTTTTTAAATATCGTGGCTGCATGTCGTTCATCCGCCGCTGCCCTCTGAGGCTGAGCTGTTTCTCTGCTGGTCTCCTCACGGCTGAGCCTCTTCAGTCTGGAACCTTCAGGCCAATGCTGCCGAGCCCGTTTTATTTAATTTAATTAAATTCCATTCTATTTGTACAGCCCAAAATAACAAATTCTCCTCATAGGTTTTTACAATCTGTACACATACGACATCCTCTGTCCCAGGACCCTCACATCAGAACAGGAACAACTCCCCCAAAAACCCTTTAACGGGGAGAAAAGAGGAAGAAACCTTCGGGAGAGCAACAGAGGAGGATCCTCTATCAGGATGAACAGAAGTACGATAGATGTCATGTGTACAGAATGAACAACATTACAGAGTGACAACACATTCAATGCATATGACAGATATGATTCATATCATAAAAAGCTGTAATGGCTCAATAATAGCAGAATAATAAAACATGATATTAATAACGGCATGATAAAAGCAATAATAGCAGCAGAAAAAGTAATATAAATGTGACTAATAATATTGGTAATAAGAAAGCATGTTACTAATGTGACATGAATGTAAACGGAGGAAGAGGAGGAGAGAAGGTCTTCTAAATAAGACCTGCACCAATCAAGCACTGCTCCGGAGAGTTCTACCAGATTGTCCAACGTTCTATGATCTATAGTGTCACCTGTCGCAAAGAAAGTGATATTTTACCTGACTTGGTACTCTGACGTATATCATTTAACATCTTTATCATGTTATTGCCTTTTGATTCATATCAAAATGTTCCTCCTCAGAAAAAGAAACGAGTCCAAATGAATGCTGAAGTTTCTCTGTTTCTGCTGGATGTAGAAATAAGCAACTGTTTGCTAGTTTGTCACAACTTGATGAGGTGATACTGTGTGAATGTGTCGACAGCTGGTTGTGCTGCCCCCAGCTGGCCAAAATAACCAATTACCCTCATGCGGCCTTAAATGCAAGTGTTTTCACTATGATACATTTTTTAAAAGCTGACACAGGTCAGTGAGAATGAAGTGGGTTAGTCCGCTCAAAGACAGGGTGGAGAACCAGTGTGATTCCTCCAGCACTGTATCTATTTGTTACTGTTGAAGGAGCGGAGTGAACTCCCTGTATTCTATCCGGACACTTCTCGGACATTTGGAGACTGAAGCATTATTTGTGTGAGAGGCATTTTATCCACCTGACGAGAGAGTCACAGCTTCACACAGAGCTGCTGTCAGACTGCTCGGCCAACATGTGTGACTCCTGCTGTTCCACACAGATCCTCAGCAGTTCAATCACAAAGGAAATGTGCTCGGGCTCTTCTTGTAAAGCTTTGTCTCATAGGTCAGACGTTCACAATGAGCTCTCTGACTCAGGGAGACAGCAACCTCTGTTAGTTAACCCAACACACCAAAGCAAAGTTCTTTTCTTAGCTTAGATGAAGACAGAAAGCATGTCATTGTTGTATGTTCTTCTCTGACTGCGTGTGCAACAGTAGCGGCTTCCTCCCCTGATTGTGGACAGTGTGTCCTCCTACAGCCGTGTGTGTGTGTGTGTGTGTGTGGCAGTAGGTTGGCCTTGAGACTAACACTTTCACTCAGTAGATTACTGCAGTTCGTTTGGTTGTGACGTAGAACGCACCACCCGCTGCCTGATCTGCCTGGCTTGTTAATGAGTGTCCCCTCACACAGCAGCTTGTCTCCCCAGTAGGAACCATTGTAAATGTGTGTGGTAGTGATGAGGACCGCTGGCACTCTGCTCTCTCTCTGGGTCTGGATCAACACTGGCATCGATGCTGCTCCGACAAGTGAGTCACAACCCCTTCTGGTCTTTTATGGATACTTCATGCAATGACTGTGGGAAGTCTGAGAAGATGTCCTCCTGTCTGTCAGGTTCAAAGTGTGGGACTCCTCAGGTGTGGAGGCCGATGGGTCACTCTCTGAGGGTGGTTGGGGGGGCCCCGGCCACATACGGATCACATCCATGGCTGGTCAGTGGTCTAAGCTTCTTAATGTTACTGTGCTGATCTTTTTC